>NW_020169848.1:6388-64877 GCF_002117355.1 Postia placenta MAD-698-R-SB12 | reverse complement strand
GGAGCGTTACGAGGACGAGAAGTATCACGATGAGATTGACTAGCGGCCTGCCAGCGCATGGGGCTATATTCCGGCGCTAGTGCATTGGCTTCGCGGCATGTATGTGGATCATTATGCAGAGTATCCGAGATGAAATGCAATACAGTAACCCAGTGTGTAGTAAGTATACAATTCTACAACCCAATGAGAGCTCCCTAAACCAGATGTGGCACAGTCCATTCATTTCCGCAACGGCAGATGCACCGCAAGCCTCTTGAGCACCCCCCCGTGAATGAAGTGCATTGCGCTGCCCTTCGTCGCCTCAGCTTCTGTGCACGTCTGCTTCGCTATGTGCTTTCCCGCTCCGTTATGCTGCTCCCCATCCTGCTCGTCCAATACTGCAGATGCAGACGGCATACGCGACACGGCGCGTCCAAGGAGGGCGTGCGTCTCGTGGTAGTCCGCAGACGCTAGTGAAGCTTGCGAGCCGAGTGGCGACGCGCAGCGCACGCTGACGTTCGTGAGCGACTTAGCACTCGTCCCGGTATCTGCGCGCGAGCATAGCGGAGATGAAGTTCTCGACGCGGACTTGGCAGGGGCGAGAACGGAGTTTTGGCGCGAGGACGCGGGGCTATCACAGAGCCCGGCGTCAAAGATCGTAGAGCACTTGCAGTGGTCGAAGTCGGGCCGCGCAGTGTACGGCGACCGGTCCTCTGGTACAGGGGTTGATGTCAGTTCGAATGTATGGAGTCAAGGGGGCGGCAGTGTATGCGCACCTGTGTGGACACGTGTGAGGCTAGCGGTGTCGAAAGTGTACTCGCGTTCGAGGGCGGCTTTGCTCCAGGTCGTCGTGGGGTGGGGGAAGTGCATGGCTGGTGGCGAGTGGCAAGTGGCGGATGGTGGAATGGCACGGTGCTTTGTGGCAAGTGCTTGACTGCAGATCTCGAGGGTGTTGGGCGAGCAGCTGCTTGGAGAGTCTGTTCTGCAGGGTGTTTTTATATGCACCATATACAGGCGCCTGGAGCCTGGAGGTCGCGAGGAAGCTCTATTCAAGACATAGGAGCAGAACGCTTGGAGATTATGTGTACAAGACCATGCACCTCGGTCGCTACGCCACAAGCTGACAATCGGGTGAGACCACAGACAGAATTAGAAGTAGGCCCCCTCAAACGATGCGCATGAAGGGTTATACCGCCTCAGTATTGTAAACATGAAGAACGTTCCGATGGGAGCGCCCCTGCGAAAGGCTCGATGGGGATAGCATGGAAGTGCGAGTAGAACAACAAATGGACAAGGCGCGTGGGGAAGGGCAAGCGAGCCATCGCAACCACCAGGCGACCGCCGGGCGCGGTAGCTCTCGCTTCAGGTTCATGAAAACACAGCGAAAACAAAATACAATAGCAGTGGGAGGACATGGCATAGGCGAGTGTGGCGTAGCAGCCGATCGGTGACAACGAGCACATTCTGCCCGATCGCGATCGGGTGCAGCCGGCTCTTCCCGCTTCATTGCCGCCCGTCTGTGAGCGGCGGCTGCTTACGGCTGCCATATTGTACTCCTCCGCCACATTGTCTTGTTCTTCAGACATACCGTCAGGGCACTGTATCGAAATCATGAGTGTGCTGAGACCATTCAAGGCGACTGACATGTTCAAGTTCAACCACATGTAAGTCGCCCTAGCCGCCATGTGTACATGGCCCGACTGACCTGCGTAGCAATTTGGACCTCTGGACAGAGACGGTGTGTCCCCTGTCTCTGTATTGTTTTCCGTGAGACACCTATTCAGACTGACTCCGCGATGTAGTATGGCATCAACTTCTACCTATCCTACCTTGCCCGCTGGCCCGACCTGTGCTCGGTGGAAGAATCGCCTAACGGGCGCCTTATGGGTTACAGTGCGCACATTCTCATTGTGCCTGTCTACTCATGCCTTCTTAACCCTTTTACTCTTGGATACTCGTTCCTCACCCAACCTCTTACTTCCTTGGACTACAAATTGCAGTTCTGGGCAAAGCCGAAGGGGCCGGCACCGAATGGCACGGGCATGTCACTGCGCTCTCTGTCGCCCCAGAATACCGCCGGCTATGCCTGGCGCGCAAGATGACGGCTCAGCTGGAGCGTGTATCCGACGAGACATACCACGGGTTCTTCGTCGACCTCTATGTCCGCTGCACCAATGCCATTGCCATCGGAATGTACGAGGGCCTCGGCTATAGCGTCTACCGTCGGGTGAGGGAGTACTATGGGAGTCTCGGCCTCGGGCGCAATTCCAAGGATGAGGAGGATGCATTTGGTGCGTGCAATGAATGTGTGAGTGCATTAGCGTGGTTCTGACGGGGTGCATGCGCGCGTAGACATGCGAAAACCGCTTTCAAGAGACTCACTGCGACGGTCAGTGCGGAGTAATGGGCGGGAGATTGTCGTAAGCGCACACGATGTATCATAATTGCTCTTCATTCCTTGTTTCCTTGCAACATGGGTTATTCGTTCCCTCTCCTGGATTCAAGTGCACTGTTGGTCATCGAAGTGATCCCGACGGGCCCGCAGTACCAGAGTACACTTACTTTTCATCGCGTTTGCACGCAATGACAGTCGTGCCAAGCGTTTCGCACAGACTGCTGGTGGTGACACTCAGACCCATGTGCGTCACAAGCGTCTCACTCCTACAGACAGGCACCTTCCATCAGACTGCTGTTGGGTGCGTCCAATTATGGTCTGTCTGTGAGGAACGAGCACTTTCGCTGGCTTATCAAAGTTTGCGACAAGTACCATTGTTGAACAATTGCCGTCATGATAAAGTTCCTATGTCTTGTTCGTGAGTGGGCTCACATCAAGACAATCGTACTTCCTATGGCAACAGCTGCGCGGGATCGGCTGCGATGCCGCAGGAACGCTTGTGTCGGGGTGGCAGTCCTTTAGCATCCACTCCTAGCCTGCAGGCTGTGAAGAGGCTTTGTAAACGTTCTGATCCTGTGCTACACCTCTTGATAAAGATGAATGTTGGCCATTTACTTCCAAGCACCTCGCCGCCCACTTCAGGATCCAGCAGCGGTCCTGCCAGCAAATCAAAGATCTCGATTATCAGTAGTCAACCACTGATGTTGGCATGTCATCATCATGATTTTAGTTGATCTTTGACAGACAGCGCTTCCTTCATCAAGTCTCAATTACGACACCATAGAGACAAACTACAATGTACATGCAATCACAATTTGGACAAGGCTATCGACTTCTCTATCTTGAGAGTCGGCGTCCTCCCATCTTCGGAATTCTTCAGGAACGCAACATTCTCCCACAAGTGCTCGCCGTAGTCCTGCTCCTTCATCCAGCTTTCAAGGGTGTGCCCTCGTGGATGTACCTTCCTGATCCACTCTATGTCCCGCGTGATGACACCGTCGCGCCAGAGCGCCCACCAGCCCTCGAAGTTGCGCCGCCACGTTGTCGTGTCCACACCCGCGGTGCCGCCCGTCGCTAGCGGGCCGTCGACGCCCTCGAACACCTCGAACCACTCGGCGAGCGACATGTGCACGACAACTGCCCGCCGCCCGCTCACGCGTTCGAACGTTGCGCGCAGGCGCTCCCAGCCGACGAGGTCACTTGCAACGCGCAGATCCACGCCCGACGTTGCGCGCCGGTTGTCGAACGTGTATCGCGCGAAGAAGCCCAGGTCTGAAAGCGCAATCATGGGGACCTGCCCTGCCCCGACGGGCGTCGCGAAGACAACTGTACCGTCTGCGCGCTCCGCGATGGGGCCAAACATCAACTGCGAGAGGTGAGGATGAGAGGATACGCCAGGCTAAAGTCGCAGGCAGGGGTAAGGCGTACGTTGTGCAGCATGTCCATGTACGGGCACGAGGTCACGATGGACCATGTCATGCCCGCGCCGTGCACGTCCGACGCCTGCGCCTGCATCCACTCACCGACACGGCCCTTCGCGTCGTAGTGCTCGCAACGGTACTTCTCGTCGTAGCCCCCGATCTACCAGGTGCACGACATGCAAATGCCATCAAGGAATGACACGCAAGTCAGCAGAAGGTTCCAGGTTGCCCGTCAACGCCAACGACGTGCCTTGAATGCGTAGTCAAGATTGCTCCACACGTAGTGCTGCACTCCGGCTTGCTTTGCGAGTTCGAAGATCCGCATCCCCGCGTAGGTCTCCCACGGCTCGCCGGCTGTGAAGCCGTCGGTGTTGACCCACGCGCCGTATACACCGCGCAGTGCGGCCGCGACGCTGTCAAAATGGTCGAACCGGCCTAGGGGTGTGCTTCTCAGCGCCTCGCCGCCACGAACAGAGACGGGTGAGTGATGCTCGCCTTTGACGCACTCAACGCCCTTCGCAGCGAGCTCGGTCGCTCTGCTGCTATCTGGGTCGCGCGTGAGTGCTCGTACGGCGTATGGGGATAGCGAGCCGTCCTCAGCAGGCGCTAGCAACTTGTCGATGATCGCCTGTCCTTGTGCGCCGGTCGCACCGATGACAAGTATGACTTTCTTTCCAGGTACGGGATAAGATGACATGACGAGGCGATTCTTTTCGGATCGTACACTCACCACGCCACGTCCTTATATCTTCAGGGCTGCAAGTTTTGGTTTTCACACAGTTGCAGTATCCTCTGACCATGTTTTCACTCACGGATTTCCTGCTCCGGTGGCTCATATCACTGCAAGCGCTGTGGGGGAGCAGCTTCTCGTATGAGGCATGATCCGTCTACTTCGTGGCACGCTTCCTACGTGATTGACAAGGCTGACGCCTCGGGCTCGCCTCGGTTATCCTCATCGGTGGCAACATTGCTAGATCACCTCGGGTGGCCATGCACGCCAAACATTGCATATATGGCAACGTATAGTGTGGTGAGTGGGCGCTCTCGACGAGTGAATCCATCATTGATTTGTGGAGCACGCGAGGAGGAATTTGGCTCATCCGACGATAAGCCACTAACGAGGATTCCTGCTCTGTCTCACGTACAACAATGTACTTGATCAGAAGGGGTCAGAAAAGATCATCCGCAACGCAGAGATCAAGGTCTCAAGCTAGTGTCCGAGAGGTTCACATTGAATTTGGGAATTCTGTCGCAGGCATGACAGGTGAAGCAGGTGTCGACGGCAACCGCAGAATCACACAGGTGACTATTACGGTTAGTTGCCATAATTGTACGTGGTCAGGAGAGGGGGGGGGGTGATGGCGCTCCTTTCACTGGCAGTTTCGGTACTATGATCACGCCGCTGAACTCTTACATGATGTGCATAGGATTCTCTCTACTTTGCACGCGTTCTGACTCTCGCGATACAAAACTGTCGGGAAATTGCCGGTCCATCTATCTTGTTCCCTGTATCATTTTTGTATACTATGTATAGTTGTAGTGTCGGTGATCGTTTTGAACTAGTTTGCAGTAATAAACTTCGGTCAGGTTCTCATACCATCAAAGTCGCCCTATAGAGCGTAAGCGCAATTGTAAAGTCATGTTCGTCTATCAACCCTATTCCATGTTTCCCCCTTCTTTGTTGCCATCAACTTGCAAGCATTGTCCCGAAAACACGAGACTTTGCAGTGACCTGCTTCATATCCAATTTCCGTTCTGACTTGGATCACTGACCAGCAACGTGATCGACACGGCGGGACCGAATACGCAATGAATGAAAGCATCCGATGTCTGCAAGCTCGCCACATATGATATCGTCGTCTGCAATATGATATCGGAGAACAGAACGATGTATTATTCGCAAGACAGTCGATGTGCATATAAATACAATATGAGTGCGGATACAGTAGTGATGCAAGAGTCCGAGTGCTAGTAATCATGAGACCTCTTCCATGTCATCATCGTCTTCATCAAAGTTCTCATCATCATCATCATCATCATCCTCTCCTTCAGCCTCGTCCTCCAGCTTCATTTCCTCTACATCCTGACTTGGTGGCACGTCGGCTGAAGTGGCCTATCAAGACGTCATCAGCACAACTCTGATTACAACCGCCCAGAGAACAACGCACATCGCGGCCCTTGTAGTTGGTATTGAGCTCCCACATGCCATTATGTTCCCCACTGCGGTGAAGCATCGCGATACCACTAAGCAGCTCCTTGAGCCAGGCCTCCGGCTGCTGGGTCTTCTCGCGAAGGACCTTGATGGACCAGAATTCACGCTCTTTGAACAGGCCGAAGAGGAGATCGAGCAGGTTGTTTCGTGGCATACGCGCCATGCGCTCGAATTGGCCCTTCGCCGGCTTTTGCTTGACTTGCTGCAGAGGGTATAAGTGTCAGCGCACCTAAGATGACTGAGAGCTTATGGGAAGTGCGTACGCCGAACGTAAATGGCCGTTGATTTGCTGCACCACTCGTGAGCATGTTGATGCTCCCGCGCCCGCCGATCCCGGCCTCCTCGATCCGCATAATCTGCTTCTTCGGCGTGTTTGCAAGCAGTGTGCGCTGCTTGAGCCGCTGGCGGTATCGTTCCGTGAACAAGGGACGCAAGTTGCACTCGTGCTTCACGCGCCCCGTAAGAATCGTCGTCCTCGCGCGATGTGGAACACCGGGGTACTTCTCGCGCTCCGCAACAACAATCTGGTTCTCGACAGACTCGTTGACCATGTCCAGCTCGTATTCGTCACACGTTCCATCGGGGTTAGGCGGAAGCATCATCATAATGCGTGGCTTCTTGCCGTTCGCGGCGACCGCCTCATGATACACGCGGATGGTGGCTAGCTGGATGTCCTCTTGGTTGATGCTTGACCAGCGCTCCATGAGGTGTTTGGGAATCTAGGGGCCGTCACGGACATGCATTACTACTCGTGGCGCTGACTTGCCTTCACTAGCCATACTCTCCCCGGAGCCATGTTCTCAATGATCATCTCTTCGTCCGGATCCGGCTGTGTTTCATCTTCCTGAGGAGCGTTGACAGAGTCAAACTGCTTCGAATCTTCCTCGATAACTGGGCCGTCCATGTTGTCTCAGCCTCTCAGAGTTGGTATAATATTCGCGGGCCGAAATACTGTTTGGCTGTGGCGTACTCTCAACTTGGGTACAAGAGATGGGAAGAAGAGAGACGGCTGATATATGTGTTCTGAGCCACTCACAATCGTTGCTCCCCAAGCGTTGTAATGAACTCCGGCTTGGCGTACAACCCTAGCTGCCAGGGGGTGTTTCAGGGTCTACTAGTGGAAAGGTGTTGATATGGCGTGAGCGTAGAATGGTATGAAGGCTGTAAGCAGGATGCTGATACTGAGTCTCAGGTCGGACCCTCGCGGTGATCCCAGAAGTGGTCGGGCAATGCTTCCAAAGAGATTGACCGCTTAGTAAGGATCGGGCGCAGGATCTGGCTGCGTCCTACTATATAGCTCGATCATGTACGCCCTCGACAATTACAGCTTTATTATCAAGGTGTACACAATACAGCTATAAATACTTCGCTATTATCACGCCCCCCCCAGGAGTATTTAGCCGCGACGTGTCTTGACACGACCCGCGTGCACGGGTGCGCTCTCCAAAAAAGGAAATAACGCGTTTCACTTCCGTTCATCGACGCAAATTGGATCCAAGAAGTTTGCACGCAGCTGCAAATCACCAGCTTATGGTCCCCAAACCAGTGTTAGTGTCGCGCAATTTCTCTTGACGCGACTTGACACAATTTTGCGCGTAATTCAGAGTATTATCTCTGCGAGAGTAATCCATCGACACTGATATTCCAATTCGTCTTTCTTGTCCCGGGACTCCGGCGACGAAAGCACCTTGCTAAACCTGGCGAGACAATTGTAGTCACGTGGTGTACACCCGAGAGCGCCACACTGCAGTATTCGCGACCTTCATTTCACCAACCTCAGGCCCTGCGTTGCAAAGCAAGCATTGAAACGTTAAGAACTTTGACGTGGGCAATCGCTATCGAACCCCTCAGATTTGTAGGTGATGTGAGCATTTCTGTCTACCATTGAGTATCATCGGCCTTACACTCCTGATATTGTTTGGTCATTTACCTAGAATCAGCAGAACCATTCGCAATGCCTAGGCGTCGCCCCTACGTGGCTGGAACCACGCCCATTGATTTTGTTCCCATGGACATATGGAGCATGATATTCAAAGAGCTGCAGTATGCATCTCCCGCAGAAGTCGCTACCGTCCAATCTTGGATGGAAGATGATGCCATTCCCCAGCAGACATTCCTGCCATACCTTCTTGCATCTGTTTGCCCCTTATGGCGGGATACACTATACTGCCAGACGACCTTCTGGCGACGCCTGGTTCTCGACATAAGCTCCACGGTACCCTCCCCGACATGTCTGGATATCGCCCGCATCTATGCCCACCAGTCCGGCGGCCAGCCCCTGTACATTGCGATAACTCGCGTAAGCCACCTTTTGATGGCTGTACAGAACGAGAAGGCCCATATATCCGCTATCCTCGTCCACTTACTCCCGCACGCGTCTCGTTGGCAGACGCTGCGTATCGATGCCACCGACCAGGACACCTTGCCTACGCAGTTGCAAGCACTTTCCGGAATCGCTCCTCTTCTCGCCGGCCTGCGCCTGGAGTCTGACAATCGTAACGCACCACTCCAGTTGCCATTGCTCTTCAACGACTTTCAGCGGGCGGTCCCTGTCGACCTACCTCTTCTCGAGATACTTCACTTGGATGGGCCGAGCTTCTTGGATACGTATCTGCTAAGTGCAAATGCACGATCATTGACTTCCGTCACATCCTTGACTATTGCTGGATATAAGTCGAGTGTTTGTACGGCATTCAAGATGATCGACTTGGTGGCATTTTTGGTACAGGTCCCGAGATTGTCCCGCTTGAAACTCGCAGATATCGAATTCCACGAAGACCAGCCGTTTGAGATGGCTCAATCTCGCCGGATAGCTGGAGGTCTCCGCTTGCAGTCGCTCATACTTGACAGCATCGGGCAAATGGCACTGGCGACTCTCTTCACAGCTATCCATGACTATAGATGCATATGGCTTACTTTCATACGGTGCTATCCCCACGTACACCTCAACATCAGCTCCACCGAGCATCTCCGTATCGAGCACGCCCCTCCGCGAATGTTCTTCGGCGCCCCGCTAGCCACTGCTGCCAATTTCGACGGCATCAATAGTCGCGATCTCACCTTTTCTCACTGCAATATCCGCCACGAGATCGAGGCAATGTCGATGCCAATGTATGGAAACACATGGTCGTGCTCACATGTCACCAAACTACGACTGCACAATTGCGTCTGCGATCACCGCAGTATATTCAGGGTCTTGTGGGCTCGCCGTGTGGCTCACACGCAGACGGCTTTCGCGGAGCATGATAGTCCTTCCTTCGTCGTCGCCTCCATCAAGTGGCTGTCTGTTCTTATGATAGGGGAAGAGTTGTCTGACAAGGAGAAAGAGTGGCTGAATGCGAACGTCGAGTACGTCGAGTGGAATGTTTGGGTTGGTGGCTATGGAAGCCACGCGCGCTAACTGTACGTAAATAAATGTGTCAATATCCGTGGATTATTCTGACAAGAGTGCAGGCGCCAGGCCGATTTTACAACGAATATACCCGCAGAATTCCGGAGCTATCGGACAATTATTGCTCCCTGCTCATGCTTTGTGTACAGTCTCACACACGATCTAATTGTTGTATGATTTAGTTTGGTATGACAGCTTCATTGGTACTCATTGCGCACGACTTACCCGAGTACGCAAGCCTTACCGATTTGCATATCTACGGCTGAACTGCAATGATCAAGGTATATTCAAGACGGCGGCCGCCCGTCGAACAACTCACGATAAAATGACCCTTGCAAGGCCTGGCAGTTCGACGTTCATTGTTGCCTCGCTTTAATACTTGCGTATCCTGGAGCATGATTCAATATCTGCGAAACAACCATACAGGCAAATCGGAGCCTATCACGTTGCTGTTTCATTAAAGCACCGAGCAGCATGTCTGGTTCGATGTCAGTATGAAATATACGCCGCTATAGCACCTTGATCGTGCTTGGTGGATCGTACTGTATGTAGCGATAGGTGATAGCTGTCGGTTGGTATCCCTCGCGCGGGTACATGTATTAGTGCTTGAAAAGTGTATTCGCAGTAGTCGAGCGATGTGCTCTGTACATCTAAGTGAGAAGGGATATTCAAGGTTGCCTCTACACGAGCAGCGCATAGAAACACCGCAGGCTGTATCATGTTGGCATGGCTTGAAAAATCTCAAGGGAGGTCAGCGGCCACAGGCAAGGAAAAAATGCAGAACGCCGTCAATACGTACATTCAAGTCGTCTCTTGGGGCCGCAGGACCAGCTTTACCCCACTGACTGTCCCGTTCCGCAATCGATCTAGCCCAGCGACGGCTGCTGCCAGTCCTCCAGGGAGAATTTCCACTCGATTTGGCTAATGACATGCGCTCAGGCACGTCGGAATGGTGTATGTGTAGGAACGTACTCGTATCAAGCCTTCTTCTAGCAGCGCCGTCAGATTCCGATATAGGGTTGCACCAACAGCGCGATTTTCGGGCGGGAAATTCACTTGTCCAAATGCTTTCTCTACACGTTTTTCTCTGCCTGGCGCCTGTGTAGATGGATTGATATTAATGCGGGGGTACAGTACGACTATCAAACAGCCGCCGTAGGCGAGAATTTCATAGGCTGCATTCTGTGTCGCGGGAAGGGAGACTGCATCGAATATGACGTCAAATGGCTTCGACGTGATCTTCGCGACCTCAGTGCGGAGGTCAAACGCAGAGAGTTGACGGTCCAGAACGTGCGTGGCCCCGAGCGATTGGAGGTGAGTTGCGTTGTGCAACGATGCGGTTGCGATGATTGGGGAGAAACCAGAAAGCCTAGCCAGTTGTAGTACTGTATTAGGCGGATGTATTAGTTAGGTGGAGAGCGTTGTGCGAGCCAGTCTATGTACCATATTGTCCTACGGAACTTGATGCGCCGAGAACCATGAAAGGCTTTCCGACATAACGCCCACGGCCGAGCGGGTCCCATGGAGGGATGAGGCGTGCACTGCCGAAATCTACTCCGGGAGGAACGTTTTGTGTGTATAGGCCTAAGGCGGCAGTCCCGAGTCCGACGGGTATGGTTGCGGCTTGTTCGAAGGTAAGGTGGGATGGGATCTGAGGTTGTCATATTCATTGACTTTTCGAGTACGAGATAAGGAACTCTTCCTCACTTTTGCTGTGACGTCGGCATTTGCTAGCGTAAATTGTTGGAAACCAGCGTGTGTGTTGTGAAAATAGCCTTGCGTCAAACTATGAAGGAACACTTTCAGTGGTCAAGTCGACGAATATGGACGGAAATAAAGATGCCTACACCCTGTCGCCCTTACGGAAGCCTTCGACGCCATCTCCGAGCTCTTCTACTACTCCGGCTATGTCAGTTCCCAGAATTGCGGGATAGTCGGTAACAATAATCCCATTAGCTTGCACTTTCCAATCAACTGGGTTTAGTGCAGCGGCTTGTACTTTGATCAGTAGTTGCCCACGATCCGGCGTCGGGATCGAAATTGGTGAGATAGCGAAGGCGCCTTGCCTAGCTGTTAGAACAAGTGCGTTTTGGAGAACGGACATAATGGGAGTGTTTGTGTTCCCGGTGGCGATGGCCTCACGCGCCCGAGGCTATATGAACATTGGTAGACGTATGAACCTCGGCTGGCGTACATAATTGCGCCATCGGCCACTGAGTCAGCATCATACCAGAGTTGCGGGGTTAGAAGCAAACACTGATGCACAATCCCGAAATAAGACACCCATCTGCCAATTGCGTATCTAGGACTCTACGGTGGTGGCCTGTCCCCGAGGAGACGATTGGACTAAGTCATAAGCTTACGACATCAGCCGGTGGTATGAGACGTTGCTGGTTATGTTTGTAGCGGCATATTGTTCTATGCATGTATGAGTTCTGTAGCAGCCAGTGCGAGTTCCGTCATAATTTCGAGTCTTTGCAAATCGCTGAAAACGACTGTGAATGACTGAGAATCAAATGGAAACCAACTAATTGCTCGACGAGCGTATCACGTGATGAGAAGTTACTGAACGCGTCGGACGCGCCTTGGATCACGTCAGTACGGTCCTTTTGGCTTGTCTCTAAATCTTGACGCCTGGATTCGCTGAGCACCCGTTGCTACCTCTGTGAAATACAGGGGAGGCTCCACGTTGTCTCCTCAAGGCTTCCCAAAACTCTCAGGCGTCTCGAACCTTATTGTGGTCATAGCCTCGCGCTCAGGTTATCTGTCGAATGGCATGCGCGCTAAAACTTAACAACCATTGTCACGGGTGACGGTCAATAATGATGCCGTCCATCCTCGCGACGCGGTCAAGGCTGACGGCATCACACTATTTTGCCCAATGTTATTGACGAAGGGTGTTGTTTGTCTCATGTTATCTACGCTCAGTGACTGTGGCTGCTATTTAAATGACTTCTCATTCATCATGAACAAGACGTGCTGTCGCAAATAAACATCCTCCCTTGTACATCATCACTAATATACCCGTGCCGACTGTCCTGGAGCACGCCACAATGCGCCTCGACACAGTGTGGCACCTAATATCTGTGATATTTTCAAAATAACTGGAATCTGACAACAGATAATAGTATATCGGTATATCGATCATTCTCTCTGTTTGAAGATGATTATATAGTATCGTCAATGCCTTATCGCGACGAGGGGACGGGGTGAGGAGCGGTAGTGATCCGAGGCAGCGTGGGGCATGAATGCGAGTTTGGAGGACCACGCGAGGGGGCGCGGGCGTTTTCTATTCGCGCTCGGGCCCGCCTCAAAGCGCACACGGACAGGGAGACTCATACGAGAAAGGAGAGGAAACCAAGCGCTAAGAATCGAAACATGTGTAAGGGAAATATGGGAGGGAAAGGAAATGAGAGACCGAGCTATGGCAACGCTGCGAGCGATGCGTGAGACGACTGAAGCCTTCGCATGCTCGCGACGAGTATATATATGTAGGGAGGACCTAGGCGATGACAATGAACGAACAGGAGACGGTGGCAACAAAGAGGAAGAAAAGCGCGATGCGCAGAAGTCGGTTCAAAGCGTATTGGCAAGAGGCCAATAGCTTTGATGGGATCAAGATCGTCCGTTGACGCATTGATCCTCCGAGGCCTGGCCGTAAAGACTAACGCCCATGTCACCGGGCGCTTTCCTCCCTTCCACGCGTTCAACGAACTCATCGCACTCGGAACTCTCGGTGTTGCCTTGGACAGCGAGCACGACTCCTATAGCAAACAAAAGATTCCTAGCAACGCATATTGGTTCTAGTTTATTTACTGTTACTTCAATTGTTTTGAGTTGTGGAGGCTTGAATGACGCAACACTGAAAGCGTGTGAAAGGTGACTCGGGCCACATTCAGTGGCAAAGCGTCGTAATCCTAGCCTACAATCCACCGGTGCGCAGTGGCCCAATTGTTCTGGTATATAAGTACTACCTTCCTCTAGATGGCAAGCACCGCCGCCCACGCACTCGTCTTGGTCGCCGCAGGAGTTCTTGATGTCAATTACGCCACCCTCCCCTGTCCTGCTTGCCTCGACGCGCCGCCTCCGGCACAACCAGGACGACCCATCTGTGGCGTTGGACAGACATCCGACTGCGCCTTCAGATATGGAAATACACGTGGCGCCATCGTTGTGTTCTACCTCGTCGTGGGCCTCTACGGAATTGTCTCCGCGGAATTCAGACTCAAGGCTGTCGATCTGGTCGACAAACAGCGGCACAGCGCTCCTTCCGCCGCCTGGAGGTTCAAAGTCGATGTCGGTCTCATCCCGCTCCAAGTACACTTCGGCCCTTCGAGTGGCACTCGACGCGCTAGTAGAGCGGATCAGAACTCTGTTCACTATGCCTGCACGATTTCCCAAGGCGACAGGACACGTTCCTGTGCAAGCCGTCAATACTCTCGCCGACGCCCGTCATACGGCATTCAACGGGCTGTTGGAGCACATAGGAGCTCTGCGCACGATCCTCGCAGAATCTACTGAGGCGGCAGGACGCTTTCTTGCGCGAGCTGCTAAAGCTCTTGTGGAAGTCATTAAATGGGCGTCCAATATTGTCGCGACAACGATCGAGGCCATTGTGAGGGTGATTCTCCCATTCCTTAAATGGGAGCTTGGCCACGTGTGCATTGGAGCATTCTGGTCCCTCGCGTGCGGGCATACCGGACGTTGGATGTTAACAAGGGCTCTCCGGCACTCAGAAGCTACAAGCATCGGAATCAGTCGTGCATCTGCGGCCGGAGGAGCCGGACTCGGCGCGGTACTGGGAGTGGGGTATTTCATACCAGACGCGCTGCATGGGCTTTGGTCATGGTTCAGTTTGATCATCGCTGGGATTTTTGGGCAGGCTTTCGGAAATTCCATGTTGCACGGGAAGGATTCTGGAACTCTGGATGTTCACTATGCGCTGCTCGCAGGCGTGTGTGGGGAGGTCTTGCTATTGGTACTTATGTTTATTATAGACCTTGCCATCGAATCCTTTGATTGACTGATGTACGTACCGGAAGAACTGGGATATCACTCTCCTGTGCATCGAGTACGTCAAATAGACAAAACTGTGACAGTCGGCACACAGTGGCTTGGTTTTTTGGCCTGCTTGCCTAATTGTGGTATCGTGACTCACAAGAGATATGTACCCAATTTCCCAACTAATTCAGTCGTAAGTCTTCGTGCCCGTATTCGGCTAGTGACGCGCAACGATCAAGGTCAAGGTAGTAAAGGACGCGACGCGACGAAGTACGCCCCACGTGGCACGTGATCGCGATGGATCTATGGGCAGGCAGCATTCCATCATGGAGGCGACGTGTCTTTTGCTCACTTCGACCATCGTGAATTCCACTGCGGTTCCTTTCGCTAGAACTTGCGCTGCAGCTTTATTGGGCTTTAGGATAGCACTTGCATGAGCGGCTTCCCTAGTACTAACGTGATGACGCCGGAACGAATCCGAGCACTGTCGAACACTGTCGGAGGATAGCTGTCGTGACGGTCGGTTTCTCGTAATGCCTGGACAAGTGCGTTTAAATTCTCTCCCAAATAGTCTCACTTTTGCTTCAGCTTTGGCTTGGCGAAGCTGTCCGGCGCAGTCACCGATGGTCAGACATCTCATTGCAGACTCCGGACTCCCATTATCTTGCTGCTGCTCTCAGTGAGAATGGTTCTGCTTGTGTTCGAAAGACTCTGTCGACATGCGTCTCATATCGGTTAAACCGACATAACACATTGCATGATTGTTTTGTTCGACAAGCTTGTCCTCTGTCACTCGGCCATCGCTCCCCATCCGCTGACTCGAAGCGACATGTTTGTGGGATGCAGTGCTTTGCGACCTGTTCCAGTCAGGATTAACAATACACTAGTCATCGAACTTGCTGTGCACGGGCTGTGTAATATTGGGCGCTAACTATGACTTGCAATCACGTGCAAGAACCGCTGCGACGACTGAAATGGTCATAAGCGCAGTGGCCACCGCTGCTTGAACGACCACCATTATGCCCACATCCACTATTACCGAATCCAACCCATCAGAGACTGTGCTCTCCGAGGAATTTATTCAGGACGCGTTCCATTCGTACCTCAAGTCGTCTCTGACGCAGGCCAAGATCGAGGGTCTGCTCCCTACAAATGTCCTATCGAGTGCAGAAGGCGATCTGATGATAACAGGTCAGCTGGCTCCGCGAATGGATACGTACTGCCAAGGCTGACTAGAATTATTTTCAGGTCCTGCACTATGCCTCTACTTTGCCGCGCTGCGTTCTACCACAGAGCCACCGTCTGTCCCTCTTCCAAAGCGTTCGAAAGGCTCTAGCCCTCCATTACAGCTCTCTCAGGATAACTGTCCACCAACGTTTCGGCCGTTTTGGATAGTCTGGTCCCACACTGTGCCCGAGATACAGGCGTTGGTACCCGAGTATCAACATGACCTTGCGAGGGTCATCTGCGGTCTTCCCCCCATCGCGAGCCCACTCAATCCACGGTTGAACGGCATCGCGGCTGATTTGCGGGCGGTGGCTATCGAGATAAGCATGCGGCGATCGTTCCAGGATCGCTATGCGAACGACTTGCAGGCTGCGCTGGATGCAGGTAGTGGAGGGCGCAAAAAGGTTAAGGCCAGCTTCGTTCCTCCTCCGGTCTACGACTCCCCGCCGGCAACCAGGCCATCACCATCACCGTCTCCGTCCACGGCCTCCTTCAGTCCCATTCCACCTTCCCTGCATTCTCCAACGCCAACCATCCTCACACCCGACTCTCCCGCCATCGAGTTCATCCGTGAGACGCTGTATGCCGCATTGGCTGACGTCATCGAGCGGATGCCACCTCTCAGGCGCTTATTGCGCTCCGACCCGTCTCGAGCGTACTTTGCCTCTGTCGCCTTTGCCATTCTCGACGTTGCCACCACCTCTGTCACACATCCAGAGCTGCAAACTAAGGGTCTGGCGGACGTCCTTCCTAGCAGCGAATCCGGTGATCACGAGGCTACTATTTACGGCGTACTCGAGCAGACACTCACACTCTCCAAGTGCCCGCCAGACCTGCGTCCCTTTATGAAAGAGCTGTGCGCGATTGGCCAAGCAGCGCGGGATATGGAAGAGGAGGACTCTGTGGCCACTGTACATGCACTTGAACGCGAACGTGAGCCACCCAGACCGAGACTCGAGCGCGTACGCGATATCCTCGAGGGCGGCGTCGGCCATGCCTTCAATTCTGGCAGCACGCACCGCCATAGTTCCCGTAGATCCTCCGCTCAAGGTCATGATTCGCGATCGACGGATCCCCGTCGCCGCACCACCTCCACTGAGAACAGAGCGGTTGCGTTTGCCAACCGCATCAACGCGCTCGCACTCGGTATGACGAAGCTCCGCGCGTTCAGGGAGAGACAGGACGTGGTTTTCAAAGTACTTTCAGGTATTGGGCAATAAGCATGTTCTACACACATGGTTATTTGCACGAGGTTTGCTCTATATGTCCTGCTTTACGTGTATTAGTTCATTGCTTTGTACATCCTAGTGTCTTCGTTGTAGTTCTGCGTATTGTATACTACTTGGTATAATGTTTTGCTATGGAATCGTTCACGTGTGTTCACGGAAGGCGATGGGCCCGGCCATCATGACCGCACGCAAATGTCGTGGGGGTTCGATTAGCCGTGTGTATCTCCATTCGCTTCTAGGCTTCTGCTAATCGAAGAAATGCACAGGGCCGGTGACCCACCAAACGGATTGCCGGGGATCATTCGCGAGAACTGTGCCTTACATGCGCGAGCCGCCGAAGAAGGCATGCAAATGCTCGTCGCACAACAAACTGCACCGGTTTGCGGCTCAGGCTTTTCTGCATGCGCACCAACAGACTCGCAAATGAAGATGAAACGCGGTAGTTGTTGTTCATCGTCACGGTGTCCTCGGTCAGGCGACACGTTGGATGCATTTTCATCGAGCGCTTTCTGAAAGTCCGCTACGTTGTGGGCGTCCTTGATGTCCACAGGTGTGGCACGCTGTCTTCTTGTTCTACTGCTAGGGATAGGGGGCCGTACGCTAGTGGCGCGCACGGCCGAGATGCGTGACCATCGTAGCTGACTGACATCGATGGCTTGATAGGAAATATGCGCACACAGACGTAACGACTGTGGCGGGTGTGGAATATGAACATATGATAGACAGTCCCCAGCATCTATCGCACTCGTTCACGCCACCTCGACTTGGACCTCGAGAGTTATGCATCCTGGCTGCAAGCGGAACCCCAACGGTGAGTGCTCTATATATGTCAGATGATGTATTCATTGACGTATGTTCAGGTCACGAGCCTGATGCTCGACCGGACAGCGCTGTCCTCCCTCCAGAGGACTTAATATGGATGAAGTCGAGTCAGAGGACAACAATCACGCCGCCCACGTTGTTAGACGCAGATGGTGTTCTGCGCACGGATGAGAGCCTATTCAGAGGTGGTGGCCTTCGCTCACTCCAAATACTCGCCGATGAGACCCGCCACAGCTCGCCACAGCTGCTCTCGGTGTATCATCCTCTACAGCCTCTCCGAGCAGCCCATCGCGTCTCCGAAACAACCACCTACTCGACGACCCCGACTCTGCTGGAGTCAAACCCTTACCATGACTCAGTTATGGCGAAGGCAAAGATTCTAAAGGAATACACCCGAATCTCGGGGGTTCAACTGGATGACGAGAGACGCCATGTACGCTCGATCATATCCACTATCGCCGAGAGTCCTATCCCCAGGCCGCGACTGCCTGCGCCGAGCTGCATACGTGATATTTGCTCAAAACCACGAGCTCGACGCATATTATTCGTCCTGTTCACTATCGCATTTGGCGCGCTCCTGGGACTTGTCGGACAGGCACTGGGTGGCGCGATTCTGCGCACTGCTTGGTCGCGGTGCTCGGTATGCATCGAGTACCCCAGGATTGTATATGATGAGTGGGCAGCCATGCACGCAGGCGCCTTGGGCGGTGCACTACTTGGCGTCTTTATTGGTGCGGCCACCGTAATCTACGCCGTCTATGTGCGCAGGCGTCGTCGGGAGCCTCCTGCAGAAGATGGATTCTCTACTGTGCAGCATGTCCTCAAGATGCTTCCTAAAATCGCACGACCGTTCGTAATCCGAACGTCACTATTCCTAGCAGAACTAGCGACCCATGCTGCATTCGGCGTCGCAGCAGGCGCCCTTGGTTCGGCGATATGGACGTGCGAGCCAACCAACCAGGCGAACATGGGCCCGGAGATTTCGCGAGCCGCAAAGGCGGGTCTAGTGGGTACGCTTCTTGTCGGGCTTGTCGTTGAAGTTGCAGTTGCATTTGCCCGAATTTTGGCAGACATCGTGTAATGGCATTGACTACTTTACATGCCTGACTCGGGTTTAGTGCTACTGGTAGTACGACGGGGAAATGAAAAATTGCGGGGGACATCGTTACACAAACCCCTATTTTTCGATTTGTAACAAAGTGGAGATAGATTTGTAGTGTACCGGAGCACCAAGCAGCGTTGCTGAGGAAAGAAGCGCGCTGAATTCGGCAACCCCTCCGGCTACGAGTCATTAGATGTCTGATTGCCGGTACAACGTCGCATCCGAGGTAACAAACATCTTTACATCCTTGCTTGCATGTCGATTAGCAGCGAAGAACGACGCATGTAACTTAATACTTACCTCGCCCCAACGTCGAGGTAGAAATTACAAGTTCTATTACAGCAAAACCAATATTGATAGACTTCCCTCGCAAAAAGTACAGATAGGCGGCATGGAGCATAGCGGCGCTCGGCACCTCGGGGGTGACGTGCCCTCATCCCTTCAAGATCTCAATGTTGTTCACGGCAGCCATATATAGTATGTAATCCACGCCGATGTCTCGATATTTGTCTATTTGTCGAGGTCTACATCGTCGCTCTCTACTTCCGCAAACAAAGGTAGAAGCGACGAACTCTGCAATACCAGTAGCTTCCTTAATCCGACCATTAATCATGGAGTCAGACATGTATGATACACCGAATTCCTTCTGAGGAGGAATATGTCGTCCATTACTAATGACGGCGAGAGGACGGGGGGATTACAGCGAGCGTCTACCTCACTCGGCCGCTCGTCGACGTCTCTGCACTACTGCCGACTCCTGCTTCTGCCCCACTTTGCCGAGGTGTATACTTTGCGAGGGGAGGTCTATCAATATTGGTTTTACTGTAACAGGCCTATCCATACAGTAGCTCACCTGGGCACGTTCAACGAGATAACTCTGATTAAGTCGATAATCTACTTTCTCAAGAATAGACATTTCCTCCAACCTGCCAAGCCTCTCAATCTGTGGATACATAGATGGCATGCAAGCTTTTCGTCGCTAATTACTATGTAGGGGACTCGTTCGGACAACAATGCAAGTAGTTTTAGCAGTCACTTGGACTCCTTTGGCGTCATCTGAGCCATGCGCTCTTCCACATTCTTCAGTACAGTACCCCTCTCCCACAGGCGTTCTCCGTATTTATGCTCACGCATCCAACTCTCCAGCGTATGTCCATTCGGATTGACCCTCCGGATCCAATCCAAGTCGCGCTTCAGGATTCCATCGTGGTACATCGTCCACCAAGCCCTCATGTTGTCTTTCCAAGAGATCGTGTCTACGCCGACCTTCCCTGCAGCCGCGATCGGCTGGTCTTGGCGCCAGTCAGTCCCTAGGTTGTCGAACCACTCTTCGATGCTTAAGTAGAGGACCTCCGCATTCTTGCCGGTTACCTTCTCGAAGTTCTTGCGCAAGTACTCCCAGCTAACCATGTCACTTGCGATTTTAAGCTCGGCACGGGATGTCGTGGCGCGGTTGTCGAAGACGTGGCGCGCAAAAAACCCAATGTCAGAAAGCGCGACCATCGGCATGGACCTATCTCCCATTGGCGTTGCAAAGATGACGGTACCATCCTCGCGCTGGGACACTGGTGCGAACATAATCTACACCGAAACGACGAGAACTTAATATCATCCAGTGTAAGTATGCAGGAAATACCGACCTCGTTGAGCATGTCCATGTAAGGAACTGTGGTGACCATCGACCACGACATTTCGGTGTCGCTGACGGCCGAGGGCTGCGCCTGCATCCAATCGCTGACCCTGTCCTTCGCATCATGATGGTGCACTCTGTAGTCCGGATTGTAGCCACTTCGCTTGATTTCAGGTCAGCATAGATACGTTTCTGACGTAGGAGAGGATGGTCTGAAATACCTTGTATGCAGACTCTAGACTGCTCCACACGTAATGGCGGACACCGGCCTTCTTGGCCAGCTCAAATATTCTCATTCCTGCATATATCTCCCAGGGCTCGCCGACGGTAAAGGAGTCCGTGTTGACGAACGCTCCCCAAGCCCCTTGCAGTGCGTCGGCCACGATGTCGAAGTCCAGGAAACTTCCTGCGGACAACGCATAAGGTTGTATGTTCATTGGGTTATAGAGGTAAGAGCACCTTTCACGCATTCGACGCCTTTGGCGGTGAGTTCCTTGGCACGGCGGCTTTCTGGGCTCCGTGTCAGGGCGCGAACGGCGTACGGAGACGGTGAACCATCTTCGGAAGTAGCTAGAAGACTGTCTATAACTGCGAGACCTTGTGCTCCAGTTGCACCGACTACGAAGATGATTTTCTTGCCAGTGGACATGGTGAGTAGCGATGAGACGAAGGAGGTGGGCATTCGTACGGGGCGAAGGGCATCCCTTTATACGTTGAAGCTCATGACATATGTGGTCGGCTGTGGACTGAGTTTGAGGCTATTCAGCACATCCCCTTTCCGCAGGAAAACTCCCGGCCACCACAGGAGACGTTACCGAGGACGAACCATTCGGCATTTGCATGATTCAGCCCGACCCGCGTTTGCCGAAGGCCGACCTGCCCTTGCATTCGCTCTTTCATTCATGGCTCGGGGCGAGGGAGATGGTAGAGATTGCTGCCAGGCTTACGTTAGATGCCGCCTGTTCTCTTGCGCGCCGCCAGGAATGATGCAGCCTTCAACTGTGCGAGCTTCCCGACATCTCAAAGGGATCGTTGACTCCTTAATGAGCACTGGACCTGTCGATACGAGCCTGTGTACGTAAAAACCGCATGTCTGAATGGAGTTAGATTCAAATCCAACTGTTCCTGAGATTCATGTCACCCGAGGGCCCTTGCACGCACGATTGGTAGCCACGGCCTGCGGATTAAGATCCTATAGTGTATAACGTGAGTATCTGAGAAGAGGCAATGGTCGGTGGGCTTGGATTCTGGCGACCCCTGAGCAAAGAAGGATCTAGAATATGTTAGCACGAACACAATGTATTGACTAACATACTTTGCAGCGGTATTTCCACAGTCGACAGGCACAATGTGAACGCATATCCGCTCGAAGCGCTTCTGTTTGTATTAGTATGATGGAAAACTATGGAGCTATTGTTAGCCTTTCCTTGCTTATGCCATAAAACTTATCGGTTTGCTAAGCCTCTGCTCAGTGTGCATACACTCTTATAGGGATTCTCAACATAATATATAATCTACGAATTCCGTACTAACGACAGGTTGATACAACGCGGGTGAAATAGAAGGCAGACACGCTGATCTGTCATACACGCACAATAACAGGTTTTGGACCTCATCATGCGTGCATCGCAAATATTGTAGTCACTAAAAGAGCACTTGCCACGATACCTGGTCGACGGTGTATACGAAAATCTTGGAAGTGGACGAAGCAGAGGAATTAGGATCCCTGCAGCCGCGTAAGAGTGTGAATAGATGCGCACCTTCCGCTCATGTTTATTTAGAAGGTGGGATAGCCTGCGGAACTTCGTCGATGACTCCAGCTTCGTGAAGGCGTTCGAAAAAACTTCGCAGATTACTATTGCGGTCATGGCCCACTTGCTCCGAGTTGTGATCCAATGGACTGGTAGGGTCAAACATTGCACGCTCTACGATGACCTGGGAAGGCAGCATTTGCAAAGAATGGGAACGATCTTCACAAGCTTTCTTGTGTCTGTTCCAATCGTTCCGCTGGCATTGTCTGCTGCAGTAGTAAATCTATCGTGGCGTCAAGCTCATAATCGTCGTTTGAGAAGAGCTGCAGAGACGTACTCGTTGGCACCGGCCGCAACACTTCAACTGACACCCGGCCCCGTTAGGCGTGGCACAGCCCTTCGCCTCGCAACGCTTGAAGAGCGGTCTACCATCAAGGGCTACTTTAGCTTTGTGTTCAATGTCAGTCGGTGAACGTCCGTCTTCGACGATTTTGATGTATTCATCTACAGCAGCGTTCCATGCATGCTGCCTCTTTTCGCGATCCTTTTTATCGGTCTGCTGGTCCTGCGGCCTATGAACAAGTGGTTCAGATTTAGGCGAGGAAAAATAGGTACGCCCACTCACATCATGAAGCTTCTGACGGCTCTATGCAGACTTGCCCATGCGTATGCGGGATCTAGACCTCGGGAAAGTACCAAAGAGATAGTAAAGCGGTTGAAAGACCGAACTTGGTCTTCATCTGCGCGGTTGGAGGGCACGATCTTCTTGTCGTCGGCATCTGCGCGGTTGGAGGGCACAATCTTCTTGTCGTCGGCATCTGCGACCTTCTGCACGTCAACGTGTTCCTGTATTACTTCTACGAGATTATGTTGCCGCGTCTGACCAGTTATCACAATGCGCTTGCGCTGCGGGTCCCATGTTTCAAAGAAGTCCCAGTCTCGTTGACTGCAACAGTCGCGGTATCGTTTAGGTAACCCGCATGGACATGCACATTCAGCGGGATAAAGCTTCTTTGCGCCTTGGTGGCATTCTGAGAGTAGTCGTCCAGACCAACATGGGCAACGACGAGGTGGCGGGGGCGGTCCATGCTTGGCTCTGCGGCCGAGGAACGCAAGCCAGCGGATGTCCTCCGGACTACCCTTCGGTGTAGGGTAGTCGGCGAGGAGTGGGCAGGAGCGCAGGAGGTTCTCGATGAGGTCCCAGTCGCGCATAACCCAAGCGTGGTCGAAAGGAGTGACGTTTTTATTGTCTGCTAGCATTGCGTCCGCACCATGTTCTATTAGGATGCTCGCGATCCGCTTCCCACGAGGTATCCCCAAGCTGACCCTCTCTCGTGCCCTGGCTATGCACTGTGTGTGTTTGCAAGCAGGGGCTTGAAAGGAGCGCGGTGCACTGATCAGCTCCATTGCACGAAGCAATGGTGTCGCACCATCACAGTCGCGACGATTGACATCGACGCCAAAACGAATACACTCGTATGCAAGTGCTACGTCTCCACGCATTGCAGCAAGGTGTAGCGATGTGCAGTCTTTGAGGGTGGCGGCCCTTTTCCCCATGCGGCGGCGACGGATGCAATCAGAGGGAAGTCGATTGAGAATGACAGCGGAGTACTCGGCAAAGGCATGATTTGGATCGCCTGTAAGCGACTCCCCGCGTGAATACGACCATTCAGTGTTGTAGATGATTGAGTAATCGATGTGAAACAGCGGTTCGGAGGCCAGCTCGTCCAGGAGGGATCGCGGCAAGCATGTAGGAACCAGGGTGTGTTTGGAGGATTCCGATGCAGATCCTTCGTCGGCTTGCGCGCGTTTCATCTTTGACGTTATAAGGTATAGGCGAAATTCCGGGAGGATATACAGCCCAAGTAAGATGCAGGTTCAGTTGAGACAGTAGTGTGGCGACAACTCGAGCTCGCGCTTGCATATAAGCGCTGTCCAGCTAGACACGGGCACGTGATCGTGCAGCGAACTTTCGCGTTGCTTCAACTTCCTTCGTACGGTCACCTCCCATGCCAGTGTCTCTATAATGACACACGAAAGCAAGGCATGCAACTACTACACATAGTAACGTGTAGTTAACACCAGTGTGAGATGCGGCCAAAACATAGCTTACCTTACTCTGATGCATTCTAGCATCTACACTGCGGAAGACGCATGAACGAAGCACATGCCTTCGAACCCAGCTGCGCAGGCACACAAGGCCGCCTAGCGCCCCAAGCTGCATATTGTCACTCATGATGGCGACGAGCTTGCTGCTGACGCGCTGCATAAATCCTCGCCATTACTGGCAGGTCAGACGTGGATATGAGATCCTTGGCTTTTGCAGTTCTCTGACGAGACATCCTGCAGGCTGAGTTGGAAAGCATATTCATCGCCCGGGTCTCGTCTTCGGTGATGGTGCGGCATTGAACAATCCCTCGTAAGCTTCGCTGGCTGCGGCTGACTCATTGTCCAACGGCGCCTTTCCTGGGTCGAGATATAAGGCCACCACCCGCGCACGCTCTATCATTATCAGGATTCCGACATGTCTACCCATCAGAAAGCCCTTGTCCTCCCTATCAAACAAGGCACTTTTGAGTTACATTCTGTTCCAATTCCTACACCAGGTCCTGGACAACTCCTGGTGAGGATGCATGCCGTCGCTTTGAATCCCGTGGATTGGAAGGTCCAGGCGCGCGGCATCTTAGTAGAAGATTACCCCTTTATTTTGGGTACAGACAACGCTGGCACTGTCGAAGTCATTGGTGAAGAGGTGTATGGTTTTTCAAAGGGTGATAGGGTGTACGTCGTCCCGTGATTATAAACATTGCGCCGCTTATATTCGTACAGCTTCACACAAGGCACGTTTGAGAGCACTCATGGCGGATTCCAACAGTACGCGCTCTTCAATGCTAGCGTTACTGCGAAGGTACATTGGGTCCATGAATCCAAGCTTTCATGCTATAAAGAGAATGTGTAATTGACAATGTGCTATCAGATACCAGAAAATCTGACCTTCGAACAAGCGGCAACCATTCCGGTGGGCTTAGGAACTGCTGTCCTCGGACTCTATACACCACGAACTCCTGAGGATATTGAATGTGGAAGTGCCCAATTGACTGCTCCATGGGACTCAGACGGCCGCGGCATTTATGCAGGCAGGCCGTTCGTCGTGCTGGGCGCATCGAGCTCTGTCGGACAATATGGTAAGTAGATCTACGCATTAGTGCATGCAGTGGCTGTGCTTACGTGCTCATGGCAGCGCTGCAGCTCGCTAGGTTGTCAGGATTCTCTCCAATCATCGTCACTGCTTCTTTACACCATACCGATTATCTCAAATCTCTCGGTGCGACGCACGTCGTCGACCGTCATCTCCCCTTCGAGGCTCTCCGCTCCAACCTTGCCGCGATCACTTCGAAGCCCTTCGAGGTGATCTTTGATGCAGTCTCTCTGCCGGATACGCAGAGCGTTGCGTACGACCTACTCGCCCCGGGAGGATGTCTCGTTCTCGTGCTCTTTCCTGCCATCACACTCATCGCCAACAAACGCATTGCAAAGGTATTCGGGCAGGTGAATTTCCCGCCTGAGAATCTGGAAGTCGGTGTGAGTTTGTACAAGGTATTACCCGAGCTACTGGCAGAGGGTGCCATTCAGGTGAGTTCCGCTGTCGATGAATGCATCTGAACCATTTCTACATGTTCCCTAATGGTTGATTAATATAGCCAAATCGTGTCGAGGTCATACCCGGAGGGCTGGGTGGCATTAGAGCAGGACTAGACAGGCTGAAAAATGACACCGTCAGCGGCGTAAAATTGGTCGTACGCTCTCAGGAGACAGCTTAACAGTCCAACCACGTTGCTTTCGTGTATAATCACGAGTGAAAACGGTCTTCGATTCAGTATGTGTGTAAATGGCATGCCGAGCAAGGATCAGCAGATATGCTTACGCGCTGCTTTAAGGTCTGTAGTACATGACTTTGGTCAAGCTCTGCGCCTGGCGCCACTACCGCCCGCAGCCGCAGCTCATATACTTTGATTCATTTGTAGGGTCTCCATGATGCCTGCATGGTCTGATGTCCACGCCATGGTACCGATGGTCAAAATGCACAACGGATCTCCTGAATGTGTAGATCCGCGAAGGTGAGTGCTGTTGTCGACGTAGCTACGGATTGACCTAGAGGAAAAGCCACACGCGGTTCTTCCGTACTCTAGACCATGTCTTATATCACACGGCAAATGCTGTGTTTAGCCTTGTACTTGTAAAGGTTGATAGTTCCCAAGTCACCCATCGTTGCCTGTACCTTTGAGAAATTGTAACAGACGGTTGTGTGCGGGCTACCTCTGGTCTCCTTATCTATGCTATTCTGTGTAACGCAGCGCTCAGTTGTCTACCGATGCAGGAGTGCCCGTCTGCGCAAGTCTTGCCACAGTGGTCGCTGGTCACGCCGTCATTCTCCAACCCTGCTGCTTCCGAAACGGTGGAGGCTGGTAAGTTCGACAGAAATAGCAATGTGAGCGCAGACCATGATGGCTGGGATCATGGATTGGTGCCACGGGTAATAGCAATCTGTCCGGAGTATGGTGGGGACCTATTCCCAAAGTCGGGATCATGGTGAAGTGCTGTTACTATGTCCCCACTCTACGCCGAACCTCAGCCTAACGATATCAGGAGTCTCAACTCGTACTGCCGTATGCATTCGTATCTCCTCTCGGCACAAACATTCTCGGATGACTGATATTGTCTGTTGACTCATGTTTGAGTACGGCCTTCGTTCCCAAGGTATAAATCTGCTTTAGTACGAACCTCTCATCAGCATAGGGCCTCCGCGACATGTCTACTCTGCAAAAAGCACTCGTTCTCCCGGTTAAGCAGGGAACGTTCACCTTGCAATCAGTCCCCACTCCGACGCCTGGTCCTGGTCAGCTCCTGGTCAAGGTACATGCTGCCGCCCTCAATCCGGCAGACTGGCTCGTCCGGAAATATGGAGCGCTAGTTGAGAAGTACCCTACCGTGCTTGGAGAGGACATTGCTGGTACCGTGGAAGCCATCGGAGACGGCGTACAAGGTTTCAAAGAGGGCGACAGAGTGTATGTCCTCTGACCTTAGAAAATCACTCAGCACCGACTGTCTTGTAGGTTCTCACAAGGCGGCTTTGATGGTTTGCACGCAGGCTTCCAGCAGTATTCTCTCCTTGAAGCCGATATAACCGCCAAGGTCGGGCCTTCTTCGTCGTTATGAATATTAATCACGATCTCTCACTGTTTTGGTAGATCCCTCCGAACATAACATTCGACCAGGCGGCAACTATCCCTTTAGGTTTAGCGACGGCAGCGCTCGGGCTCTATACTCCATCTGCCCCTGAGGGTGCCAAATTTGGCAGTGCGCGGCTTGCTGCACCATGGGAAGGAGATGGCCGCGGCAAGTATGCGGGAAAGCCATTTGTAGTCTTTGGCGCATCAAGTTCTGTTGGCCAATACAGTGAGTCGTCTTGCATTGTCCGCGGTCGCTACCTATAGTTACGTACTATGTTAACATTTGGCAGTTCTACAACTCGCAAGGCTCTCGGGGTTTTCTCCCATTATCGGTACGGCCTCGCTACATCACACCGACTATCTCAAGTCCCTTGGCGCTACCCATATAATAGACCGACACCTTCCTGCTGATTCTCTTCGTTCTGAAGTCGGGAAGATCACCTCTAAGCCCTTAGAGCTGATCTACAATGTGGTTCCCCTACCTGACACCCAGGAGATTGCGTTCGACCTACTTGCACCCAGCGGATGTCTCGTGACTGTGATTCCCCTAGCTAAGGCTGAATACAGTAAGCGCGTTGTGCGTGTTTTTGGAGACACGTATTCTCCGGCGGAGAATCGTGTAGTTGCAGTCAGCTTGTACAAGGCATTGCACGGTCTCTTAGCTGAAGGGGCGATTCGGGTTAGTTCTCAGTCTATCGAGATCATGACATGCCTAATGTATATTTTGCTAGCCGAATCCGGTCGATGTCCTTCCCGGTGGACTTGACGGTATCATAGGCGGATTAGAGAGGTTGGAGAATAACGCGGTCAGTGGTACGAAGCTCGTAGTGAGATCACAAGAGACTGTTTGAGCTTCCTGTTATCCTGTTATGTACCTTGCAGAACCGCATGCAGCGTTTGATTGGAGGAATCATGACCAGCGGCTTTGCAATGAAGTTGTATGTGGTGACCTCGAGCACACACAATCGTTATCACAGTAAAAGGTGTTTTTAACCGGTCAGCTACACCCTTTGTTTCGACCCCTCCCTTACAACAAATGCTCGGAGCAGAAATTCTATCAATATCTCGTACGACCAGGAGCCAGACAAAAGCGACTCCGCATGATTGCCTCATGTCATGATGTATAAGCAGATTCATGAGCCGCGTGAGATGCGCATATCAGGTCCGGCAAGTTGTGGCAGTAGTATACAAAGTGGCGAGACCGGGAGATTACTGTCAAGCTGGGAAAGCAACACACTCGCAGACTCCCTATACACCAGCATCTTCTCTAAAGACAACACAAACATATCTGACGAACGAAAATTTCACTCGAATACAACAAAAAAAGTTCATGTACATCCCACCTCTGCTATGATAAGTTGCAGTTACGAGGAGTGCATGGTGACGGTTGAGTGTGAATTTCAACCGTGGCTGTCGTACAATCCCAGTGTGATATCGACATCAAATGTGACAGATCGTCTCTTCTCCAAATGGAAAAGGCAAACCTACCGCGAACAATTACGCCAGCAACAATTCCTTAGTGTAGACGCCGATTATTGAATTCGAGTTGGAGACAGCTCGTAGCTCAACACGAACTGGCATGTTTGCGCTGGACTGCTACCATACTGATAAGCTTGTCCAAAAAGCGGGGCATTGCTAGGCCGATAATAGCTTGATTGAAAAACAGAAACAGCAGGATGGGAAATCAGACGTCAGTGAGAAGTAGACCGAGAGGGGTCGCGTCGCCACCGCCGGGCAGGCCCACGTGATCGCGTAATTCACGATGCGACAGGACGCGACGATTCACTTGCTCTGAGCCCATACTGACTCGATGCTTCACAATCATCCACCTCAGCCTGCTTGTGAATTGCTGTAAGAAAGGTCTATGTCTAGGATTGCTGTCAGCACGTACTGTATAGATTGTAGCAGGATTTTCCTGTAGCATGAGATGTTGTACAAGACGCTCTGGTATACCAAATTCACATCATATCCCGTTGCCATATTACTGTGGCACTTTAAGCGTAGAGTATATGAGCTCACGTCAACTTCGCAAAGATGCAGCATGGTAACGGTGACACACTAGAATACACACATTCACCTTTACGCGACAATGCATCATACGCCTAGCACTCGTTTTCCCCACTGCCATACCGCATAGCTGACTGCAGTCATTGGCACGACCTTCAGATATCCAATGCTCAGACCGACGTAGAATCCGCGCCAGCCACGCGCCCCCCAGATCGCCTGCGCCGTCTCGCCCCACCGCAGCCAGCGATCTGGGCGCGTCACCCCACCAACTTGCATGCGCCGCCGCACAACTTCGAACGGGTATGACGCGGTCTGCGCGATCGCGCCGGAGACCGCACCGATCGCGAGGTCGGCGAGCGGTGTGGGTCTCGCTCGCGAAATATGTGACACATCGGAGGAGCCGGGTTTGTCCGGGGACGGCGAAGGTGGGGGGATAAGCTGAGAGCGCAGGAAGCCCCAAGTGAGGAAGGACGTGCCGGCGTAGGGGACCATGCCGACAACCGTGACAGAGAAGCCGCGGTAAAATTTCAGGATAGGAAAGCGCGTGAAAAGCGCGCGTGTAGAGACGGAGGTGGAGGCGGGGGCGGAGTCGGAGGATGGCGGGAGGCTGGCACCTTCGCGGTAGATGTAGGACATGACACGGAGGAAGGTGGGACGTTCGTATGGGAGTCCGTGAGGAGGGGAAGAGCGCGTGAGGAAAGCCATGCGGACGCGGATGAGCTCGAGGGGGTACGTGAAGAAGACAGATATCACCCCTGACCATATGGGTGAGCACGTCTGTCTGGGACGGAGTATGCGCAGACGCACCTGATATAGCACCAGCAGAGAACCGCCTGACATTAGTTTGTGATTCCGGCGTAGGCATGAGGATCTACATGTTGCAATGTTAGCCATGGACGTACGTAGCGCGATGTAACAACTAATAATGCAAGCACGCCAGATGCTGAAATGAGCCCAGAAAAGCTCAAGTTGCTCGATCGCTCCTACACGCGACGGATTTAGTACGCGAGGGAATATATCTTCCGGTTGTTTACATGCGTTGAAATGTATATGCGCCGAGTGAACGCACCAGCGCCGCTTAGAGGCTTTAAATAGAGTGCCCTGGCTGCTGACACAAGCTGGCAGACAGCAGGCGGGAGTTGGGCGAATGCAAGGCATCAAACGTAGCCTAATGTGAAGACACGTACATGTTCAACCTGGTCGTATGCCATGAACTTAATGGCCGCGTACGGAAATATGCGGAGTAGGGTCGCTGAATGCCCCTGCAGGAGCCCGCGAGCACCATTTTCCTTGTAAATATGCCCAGCGGCGCGAAATGCACCACTCCACGAGCCTGCATTAAACATGAAGGCGCGTGTATAAGCCATATGGGAGCGCGTCTGACGTACCGGCATACTTCTGGTATTCTGGATTTGAAGCCTGGAATAAGATCTTGACGCGGTCGAGAGGTGCGACGACAGTCTTCGCCTTGGCACACAATCAGACATGCATGCATGATGTGCACGCGAGTATGAAGCACATACGACGCAACCTGCGATACCTCCAGCAAGACCTGAGCGAACTATGTAGTGGAAGCTCTGTTTGCTGTCTGAACCATCTGAACGCATCCGAGACCGTCTCCTGCTCTAGTTCATGCGATGTCAAATGTTATTCGTTGGCGTTGGGCCCAGCAAGCTGGTCGTGTGCGCGAGGGGGAGATGGAGGGCAGAGGCAGACTTGCACGGGGATAGAGCGGGTCTGCTTCGAGTCGAAGACTAGCCTTACTTACCCCGCATCTGCAGTCGGAGCAGGGCACCGACGCGCACGTGAATCCCCCGCCTTTGATTCGCACCAGACGCCCGGACACACTTTCCTACTTCCTCTTCGTTCTCCCACCTCTGGACACGGGAAAATGTCTGCAAAACCGAAGACCGTAGAGCCTAAAGTGCCTGTACTTAAGGGCAAAGAAGGTGCCTGCCTGTCTCGCACTCAATTGAGGTCATATATGCGCTCATCATGCGCCTGAAATGCGTCTGCAGCGGAGGACACGGTACTCGAATACATCAAGCGGGTGCGTGTCGGTTGCAGCTAGAGCGTCGTACTCAACTCACATTCCCGAGCAGATGAACCGTCCGTTTGGCGCGGTGGATGTCTCTGCGAACCTCAAGGGCGCCGTCCCAAAGACCGCAACGCAGAAGATTCTTGTCGCTCTCGCAGAGAAGGGCGAACTCGTGCAGAAGACGTATGGTACGCCGCCCGCCCCTCTGTGCTGACCGGATACAGCATACATGCACTCGTGATGTCTTCGTGTTGATGCCCTGACGCTCGCTGGGGACAGGGAAGACGACATTCTTCGTCGCTAACCAGGCCAACCTTGAGGATATGCCTGCGGAGAAGCTCGCAGCGCTGGAGACCGAGTACAAGACCATCGAGGAGGACAACAAGGCCCTGGCAGGCGACGTCAGGGCTTCGTCGTCCGGTATTTTATGTCTTCGCTCACGCGCGCACCGTATTCACGATTGGCTCAAATAGAACTGGCCAAGCTTAGAAGCACGCCAACGGACGCGGAACTGGCTGTATCCCTCAACGAGGCCATCACTGTTGTAAGCTTGACTTGGGAACCACCATCCTTTGCACCCCCCTCATCGCTCCCAGAGGTTGCGTCGCTGACATGGGTGTGCTCGCTTACCTTTCGGGCTGCTTATATAGGTACAGAGAATTCGGGAACGACTGCGGCCCCTGCGCTCTGGCAAGACTCTTGTATCCGCGACCGAGCTTGCTCAACTAGACGCGGATTGGACAAAGTGGAGGGCCGAATGGGTTCGCCGCAAGAAGATATTCACAACGTGCGTGCTGTCGCCTCTCCTGATCTAGGTTTTGCGAAGTGTTCTTGCGTCCGCACTATCGGGGGCTCGAGCTCGGGATACGGGTTGTCCCTACGATCATGCTGAAGAACCCTGTGCCGCTGATTTCACACCCGCATAAAGATACGCGTATACCCCTTTCAGAGACCACATTCTGTCCGGATTGAGTCGAGGCCCTCTCTGTTCGGCAGGCATCTAGGCTGCCTCTATAGGAGCGTCTGTGCGCTACGAATGGAACAACTGACCGTGACTTCGGACAGCTTCTGGCAGCTTGCAACCGATTCGCTTCCGCCGCAAGAGGCACAGGACCTGGCCGACGACCTCGGAGTTGAACTCGACACGTCGGAACATGTTGGGATCGAACGCGGCCCTCTGTGCGCTCCTGCAAGCTCTCTGGGAAAACGGAGGAGATGAACGCGGGATTGAACATCGTTTTCTCAACGCTGTCGCATGTTATCGTGCCGCCCGGTGCCTGTTTGTCTAGTTGTGTTTCTGCTATATCATGTGTTATGCTCTGTTGTCGGCTCGCTGATGTATTTCTCGCTGTATCTGTTCTCTGGTGATGTAATTATCGTGCATGGGCTCCCGTTGGTGGAGCCGAATGGAGCAAGATCCTCGGAAAAGCTTATGTCGTGAGGCTCGCCCATCGCGACCGCTTCTGGGGACGTGACCGTGTGCTTGCCAAGCCCTTCGCATGGCCGCCCTCCGCCTCTAGCCAATTATGAGACAGAGATCGGCGGGTGGAGCCAAGAATAGCGCTGCGGTGGCTGGCACGGCCGGTTGGCGCCGTCTGAGTCTGAAAAGACCGCAAGGGAGAGGGTATATGAAGGAGCGTGCTGGCCTTGGTCGCCAGCCCATCTTCTCGTCCGTCCTTCTCCTCGAGGGCGTTGTTCCCTACCTCCCCTCCGACTAATCCTCCAACCTTTGTCTCAGTCTCGCCAACCATGTCCACAGTCGCTCTTTCCGCTCTTTTGGCCGCCGCGGCCCTGTCTGGTGCGCAAGCCCAGACGACGACGTCTATCGTCCCCCTCGTAGACCACACCTACGCCTACTCTAACCTCGTAAGTACTTTCCTGTAGTTGCAGTAGGCCTGCTTTGGTGACGACAGCGGTTGATTGTCATGACGTTCTCTAGCCCTACCAAGTCGAGCCTACAGGTGACATCCGTGGTAACCAGGAGGGTTACAACATTTGTAACTCTACGACGGAGAACCAGGAGTCATGGTGCCAGACTTTGGTCGTCAACACCATTGACGGTGCGTTACTGTTCCTTGTGTTAGTGGACTCAATTAATTGAGTATTCATGCAGACTTCTGCCTGTGGTCCTCGCCGACGCCCAACAACACCATCGGCGAGTCGGAGGCATACGAGGTCGCCTGGTGCTCGAAGAAGGGCCACGGTTCGCGTACCATGCCCGAGGGCACCCTTCAGGGTGTGCAATACCTTGTCACCTCCGCATACATCATGATCGTCGGTTTCGTCGACCAGACCCAGATCAACCTTGCACCTAATGACTATGGAGGTGAGCTTGACCCCCACGGTGCTGACTTGGTGAGTATTTCATGCAGTTTGCCGCCGTCTCGAGTGCGGATGTTGATGCTGCCTTACAGCTCGGTAACCCTATGGGTGCCATGGTGTACTCCAACCAATACCCCACTGGCAACACGAACAACAACTCCCTCTCCCAGGTGATCGAATGGACACAGTACGTATAAATAAAACTTTCATGGTGGGCCTTCGCTGACGGGTTTTGACAGGTTCATCGGGAGCGACACGTTCTGCATCAAGATTTGCAACCCCGACCAGACTGACGCCAACAACGTTGGTCTGTGCCAGAACATCTACGACGAGGTTGGCATTGGCTACAACTGCCCCAACGCTGCAAAGAACGGTACTTTCGAGGTCTGCGATGCTGAGCCGATGAGCCCCGTTGGCCAGTACGTTTCGAACGGTGTCACGACCACCTGGGTGCAGCCCTGGTCCGGTGTTGTCTCTGCTCCCTACACTCCCACCATCCCCTCCTCATCCAACTGCCGCACGTTCGCGTCGAGCGCTCTCTACACCGACATTGTTGTGCCCACCAACGCTGCGTCGGGCAGTGGTGCGTCTGCTACCCCGGCGCCCACGGGCACCGGCCGCGGCGGCTCCTCCGCTGGTGCTACCCGCACTGGCTCTGCTGGCGGCGCGAGCGCGACTGGCGCAGATGCAAACACGGGTGCTGCAGGTGCTCTTCGCGTGTCGGCGTTGGCGACCGTTGCTGGTGTCGCATTCGCGGTGATGTTCATGGCGTAAGGTAGTAGTGGTACATTGTGCTAGATCTACTTACGATATCATGATTTGTTGTACTCCGTGGAGGGGTCACGACGAGCGTCTCGCGTAATTCGAGTAGCAGAGGACAGTCGTTACGTTGTTTACCACGTTCCTCGTCCTCCCCTTTTGTTTCTGGGCTGTAGGAACGGACTACAGTTTACTTGGGTAATTGATGCGCTTGTTGGGTGCACTTATCTGCCTAATACCCTTGGATTATAATACCAGTTTTTTTGTTGCAATGTCCGTCTGCGAGTGAGATCATGAATGGATTAAGTAAGGCAGCCGACTCGGGGCGCGTATAGCATTGCGGCACCGACCGCGCGCCGTTAATTATAGTCGTACGCCGGCTTGCACTCCGCCCCCATCCTCGTCCGTCCCTCCGTCGTCGCCCCTCCTCACCACGCCCACCAGCAGCCCATGGTCGCTGTCGCCAAGAAGCAACGCCTCAAGCTAGGCCGCGCCCTCAAGACCGCCGCCCGTCTGCCTGCGCGCGTGTCGGGCGGCCGCGGCAGCGGCAGGAACACCTACTCCCCGCTGTCCGGTGAGGTCCCCGTCGTGTACCTCCGCGTACAGGTCCTCGGCTGCACCAACCTCGTCGCCAAGGACAAGCACGGTACCAGCGATCCGTGCGTCTCTCCCGCTCTCCGCACATCTACGCCAACACTGACTCCCAAGCCGGCTGCCGGCCTGACCGCCTCATGCCTCCTCATCCAGATTCGTCGTCGTATCGCTGCTCCGGGATCGCCACCAGACCCCAGTCGTCAAGCGCACGCTCAGCCCGACCTATCCGCCCAAGGACGCGACCTTCGCCTTCCCTATCTATCTCTCGCTCGCCGATCGCCTCGGTGTCGTTGAGTTCGTCGTATGGGGAAAGGATGTCCTTCTGCGCAAGGACTATCTGGGCGAGGCCAACGTCCCTCTCGAGGACTGGTTCCGTGATGGAAACGCGTTTGCCTTTGACGATCCTGCCAACAAGGTGCGTCGTGTGCCACGAACAATCTATTGCAGAGTGAAAGGCAGGTGTATCCACGCGAGGCTTGCATATCAAGTTGTACTGCTGCAGAGTTAAAGGCGGAGTGAAGGGTGTGCCTAGTCTTGTGCTCCCTGTCTCAGGGAGGCGGAAAGCAACCTTGGTGGTTTTCCCAGCAGAAGCCGCCTATTCAGATTGGTATTCGAGGAAGGTGTACGGGAAGATTTACTGGTGCTGTCGCACCTCCAGACGCCTGAGCGCGGTGTAGGCACGGTGTTTGACTCTTGCATAGCATGAAAGGGGCACGTCTTTGTTTTGGGAACTTGACTTTGCATGGGTGTTGCGAGCACGCTGCCCATGACAGCACAGCACTATAATGTGCCTGCACACTGCGTCATAGAGATGTCTTCCACTGTCTGAATCTATTGCGCCTGCGGCGCTTATGCGCTGCCTTTCACTTCGCCTTTGAAGGCTGCCTTGTTCTGCAGGCCCTTCGCGGTTTTCGCTACTAGTTGCGATGCATACTATATCTGTACTGAACGGTCTGCTTACAGCCGATCACGGTTTCCATTGTGTCGACGAGGTCCACTGCCCCAGCGTCGGGGTCGATTCAGGTCAAGCTGGGCTTCGTGCCTTCGCCTGACCACCCACACGTAGTAGACTACAGCGAGATATTCTCAGAACTTGTCAAGCGGTCACGCCCGAGTCTCGTCTCCGCACCCCCTGTATGTGCCTCTTTCGCTTGCACAAGTCATACACTGATGCACAGCATCTTAGACAGAGGGCATTGGCACGATCCGCTCGCACCAAATGGGCCCCGAATATCAAGATGACGGTCTAACATCTGACGAGGGTGAGACAAGCGATGACGAAGAAGACGATGTCCCCGCCCTCGCGCAGCTTTACATCCCGCCAATCCCATCTGAGCTGCCGCTTGCCGCGCCGCAAGCGTCACCGGCCATTACCCCCACGCCTGCCATGCATACCCCCAAAGCAGCTGCCGTGAACGCAGCCGCCACCGCCAGCGATACCCCCGTGACGCCTACGCAGCCATCGCCCACGAGCGCAAAGACACCCGTGGCACCCAAGCCGCCATCGCCGTCGTTCAAGAACATTCCAAAGATCTTCCCGCGACGCTCGACATCGGGCAAGCTACCTAACCATGAGTCGCCGCTGCCCAGTCCGGGGATGTCGAGCTCGGCGAGCTCGCCAGGGAATCTGTCACCGTCGGTGCACGGGACAATGTCTGCGGCATCAACGCCCGTTGCGCGACCGTCCCTGGCCCCTCGGGCCAAGTTCCGCAGGTCGTGGGGCGGGCGGAAGCAGAACGCTTTCAACTTCTCGGCGGAGAACGATATCCTCGGGATCGTCATGCTCGAGATTCACAGCGCGAGCGACCTGCCGAAACTCAAGAACAGTATGCCTTTTCGGTACCCATGAGGTGTGCCTGCTGACCATATTGCCAGTGACACGGATGGGGTGGGACATGGACCCGTTCGTGGTGGTCTCGTTCGGGAAGAAGGTCTTCAGGACGCGCGTCATCCGGCATTCCCTTAATCCGACTTGGGACGAGAAGCTGTTGTTTCACGTGCGGCGGTACGAGACGACGTTCAATGTGCAGCTGACGGTGCTCGACTGGGACAAGCTCTCGTCGAACGACCACGTCGGCGACGCGAGCTTCAGCGTGTCCGAGCTGCTCGCGAACGCGCCGCAGAAGGACGAGGAGACGGGCCTGTACCCGCATGATGTCGACGGCCTACACGCGATGCAGGACTTCCAGCTGTCGCTCACGACGGCCAAGGAGATGGCATGGGAGGCGAAGCATAAGCCTGTGCTTAGCGTACGGTGCGTCGCCCTTTGCAGCAGAGAGAGCATACAGACTGACGAGGGCACGGTTAGAGCAAAGTATCAGCCGTACGACGCGCTGAGGCAGCGCTTCTGGAGGCAATACCTGAAGCAGTATGACCCAGACGACGCCAACGCGCTTTCGCACGTCGAGCTCACGTCGATGCTCGACTCGCTCGGCTCCACCCTCTCGCGCGACACTGTCAACTCGTTCTTCACGCGCTTTGGTAAGAGTCCACGTGAAGACTTCCTCACGATTGACGAGGCAATTCAGTGCCTCGAGACGGAGCTCTGTCGCCCGCGTAGCGAAAAGAAACTCATTGACCCGGAGGACAACGCGTTCGACTCGAGCGCGCCCGTTACGCCCGCTGCAATCGCGGGCAACGGCTTCGAGCACCAGCTCACGCTGAACCTCGACAAACTCGATTTTGCCGGCCCCCCTCTGGTCATTCCAGGCCTCAATATTGTGTCGGACAGCGATCTCGTGCACAAGCCCGCCCCGCCATTACCGCACGCGACCGAGCCGATGCAGCAGCCCATCACGGATGTCGCGCACTTCCCAACGTCTCATTCGGTGCCCAACCTACCAGGGTCGGGAGCGCTCACGCGTCAGGGGTCCGACTCATCCTCTGACCAGGAAGACTCGTCGGGCTCGAATGGCTCGCCGTTGGGAATGGCGTCGACTTCAGCGTCGACGTCAGGCTCGAGCGCGCCCAAGACGACGGACGACTTGTTTGAGCGCGTGATCAACATCAAGGCGTGTCCGCTGTGTCACCGACCGCGGCTGAACTCGAAGGCGGAAGTCGACATCGTGACACACGTCGCCATCTGCGCGAGCCAGGACTGGTCAACCGTGGACCGGATCATGGTGAGCAACTTCGTGACGGCGAGCCAGGCGCAGCGGAAGTGGTACACAAAAGTCATCACGAAGGTGTCCAGCGGTAACTACAAGCTTGGCGCAGTGAGTTGCTTACGGCGTCTTCGTCTATCGCGTAAATCTGACATCCCAACGCAGAATTCCGCAAACATCATTGTCCAGAATCGGCTTACTGGACAGCTGGAAGAAGAGAAGATGCAGGTGTACGTACGGCTAGGCATTCGACTGCTCTACAAGGTGCGTGGATGTTGGCTAGTGTCATAGAGCCTTTGTGTTAAAGCTGCCTCGTGCAGGGCTGGAAGAGCCGGATGGAAGGCGCGCGAGGTCAGCGAGACTTGCTGTATCGTCCTGGCTGTCGTTGACAGTCACGTAGCACGGCGTCTCCTGAAGTCTATGTCGATCAAGCAAGGCAATAAGTACGATTCCACCGAATCCGCGAAGGAGATCCCGACGTTCATTGCGTTCCACAACCTCAATGTCGACGAGATTGCAGAGCCGTTGAGATCGTTCAGTAAGTACTGATCGCTACCACACATTGGCCATAGCTAACGTATCCGCATCAGAAACCTTCAATCAGTTCTTCTACAGGTAGATTGGGATGGTGCTGCAACTATTATCATGTTGACGCTTATGTTTCGCTAGGAAGCTGAAGCCAGGTGCAAGGCTGACAGAGTGCCCCGACGATCCGTGTCGGCTTGTCAGCGGGGCAGACTGCCGACTGATGGTATTCGAAACCGTGAATGAGGCAACTCGACTATGGATCAAGGGTCGAGAGTTCACGGTTGCGCGATTGCTTGGAGAGCGCTATCGCTCAGAATGGGATCACTATGCCGGCGGCGCTCTGTGCATATTTCGGTTAGCCCCACAGGACTATCATCGCTTTCACTCGCCAGTAGACGGGACGATCGGGCCAATGTCGTACATTGCAGGAGAATATTATACTGTCAACGTGAGTTGGGTCTCGTTCGCTAGGAATACACGTTGAACATGTTTGAGTTTCTAGCCCCAAGCAATACGTACTGCGCTCGACGTCTACGGCGAGAACGTAAGAAAGGTCGTGCCTATCGACAGTCCGCAATTTGGTCGGGTCATGGCTGTCTGCATCGGAGCGATGATGGTTGGAAGTATCATGACGACGGTTCACAATGGCGACGAGGTGAAGCGAGGGCAAGAGCTTGGATACTTTGCTTTTGGTAAATCTTGTTGTCTGAGATTGTTGCAGCGGCATAGCTGACTTCGTGGATCTCGTGCGCTTAGGAGGTTCGACCATTGTCGTTTTATTCGAGAAGGGAGTGGTTGAATGGGACGAAGATCTTCTCATCAATAGCCGGGCATGTTTAGAAACGCTCGTACGTGTTGGAATGGGTATCGGACGCAGGCGACACACATCATTGTCGGACTCTCGTCACGCTATTTGATTATCTTTCTGCTATAACGTGACGTGCACTCACTTGGATGGATATCTACTGTCAAGAAAGGGAATAGCAATCCGTACTGTAACATATCATTGTCTAGTCGATTTATCGCAAGCACTTCGATATACAAGCTCAATGCAAGCCATCCTCATCTTCTAAAAGGGCACTGGTGATCGGTTCCATCTGAACGGCACACGTCAGGAGGTATCTGCGGCGCTGAAATAGATGGTCGAATTACAACATGCAACCTTGCATTACCGTGCGAATGCCTACACAGCATACGACACATGCACATGCCCAGCAGTGCATGATGACATCTGGTCTCATGGCCCTTTTGTGGTCGCATCGCAAGCTCACAACGGACGCACAAGGTAGCAAATCCGGCTTTCCATCAGGCGTCCATTACTTACGAGCGCTGGCCCTGCAGCGACACGAGGACGAGGGCAGCTGGCTCCGAAACATCACCGCCCTCCGAGATAGGTGACTGCGGAAACAAAATGGCCGACGCTTCCTCGGTATAAGTACCTACGCTAGGGGTCTTGGGATTTCCTCTTACCCCAAAGCTAAGCGCTGCTAAGGGCTCCACGATGCCGACACAGAAAGGCCTCATCCTCCCTTCCAAGCAGGGTGCCTTCCGCGTAGACACCATCCCGATCCCAAAACCCGGATCTGGCGAGATTCTCATCAAGGTCGCTGCTACGGCGCTGAATCCGGTCGACTGGAAGATTCAAGCATACGGCGCTATCATCACACATTACCCCGCGATCCTTGGTAGTGATATCGCCGGCACCGTCGAGGCGCTGGGGCCAGGTGTTACAGGGTTTGCGAGCGGCGATCGAGTGTGAGTCAAGCTTGGTTTGAGTTAGGTAGAGCTTAGATCACAACGTACTGTAGGATTACGCAGGGAATGTTGAATGTCAACGAGCATGCAAGCTTTCAACAATATACACTCGGATATGCAGACGTGACTACTCAAGTGAGTTTGCGTTATTTTAACATCGCCCTACGAACAGAAGCGACCGAGGTCAGATCCCGGACGACGTATCCTTCGAAGAAGCGGCGACAATCCCCCTCGCACTCGCGACAGCGGCGCTAGGGCTGTTCAACAAGCACACTCCAGAAAAGAGTGCTGGACTAGTCCCCCCGTGGACAGAGGACGGACGCGGTCTATATGAGGATGAGCCATTGATGGTTTTTGGCGGCTCCAGCTCCGTGGGCCAATATGGTCAGTCCTCAGACACTCTTTGAAGTCTATCGTACCTGATCATGCCCCCAAGTTATTCAGCTCGCCGTGCTCGCAGGGTTCTCACCCATAATCGCGACGGCCTCACCGCAAAATGCAGACTACTTACTCGAGCTCGGGGCCACCCATGTGATCGACCGCCACCTTTCTGCAGATGAGACTCTCGAAGAAGTATCGGCGATCACCACAGCACCGATCGAGACTATTTACGACGCCGTAGCCATCCCGGAGACGCAGAATCTAGCATACGACCTTCTCGCTCCAGGGGGGTGTCTCGTTCTGGTGCTTGGGGACGCTATTGACAAGAAAAAGAAAAGATCCGATAAGCGTGTCGTGCAGGTAAGCGGAAATACGAACACACCAGATGCAAATCGGAGGCTCGGAAGAAGCCTCTATTCCGAGCTCACTGTGTTGCTGGAAGATGGCGATATCCAGGTCAGTATCTCCTCTAAGTGGTCCAATGCAGCAAGCTGACCGAAAGAACAGGGAAATCTCGTCGAAGTATTGCCAGATGGTTTGGAGGGCATCATTGGAGGCTTGGCGAGACTCAGGCAAGGTGTTAGCAATGTCAAGCTTGTCGCCCATCCCCAGGAGACGGAATGAATGGGGCGTATGTGAGTGACAAGCTAACGAAGATCTGTGGGTGGACATCGCTGGGCGTCACGACATTTCTTCTTCATATGGTACATCGGAGATAGCGTATTTGGATAGTTGGGATTTGCTTGAGATGCCGTGACAGCTCGTTCTAACCTTCTCCCGCTATCTTTTTTGGTCCTAGTCTTGGGCTGTTTGCCATCGTCTTCATGTATTAACTTTGACTGTTCGCCGTCGTCTCCTGTCATCCAAACCGGAATGGAGGGAAAGCTACACTTGTCATCGGAGTCGCTCAGATACTGGCACGTGAATGAGCTATATAAGCCATTGTTGCCACAATGTGGCGTCTCGTCCTCGAGCTTTAAACCGAATACACACCTGGCATCAGAACGCAAATATCTCGTTAACTTTGGGAAATGTCCGCAGAAGCGCAATCTTCCGCGTCCTCTGAAGACCATGAACACAAGTGGATCGTCATGACTACCTCGGGTCCGGAACGCATCATGAGCACACTCGGTTTGGGTCCAAAGAGACGACGTAATCGCTGGGGGGATACCGAAAGAGTGAGCTACATACATTTCCAGCGCATCGTGAAATCTAAAGCATTGTAGGACATTGATGCAGCGGTTACTGCTGTGGCATATGCTGCAATGAAGAACACAGAAGAGTGGCACAAGTTAGTACATCGCGGAGTAATCGATAGACTATGTGAAATGGTTACAAAGCATGTTCCAATGCCGAAGACTCCCGAAGAAGACGGGAAGCTAGGAGCAGTGGAACAGGTAGATAATGGAGACGCAGACTCCATGTCCTGATTCTCATATCTTTGAAGCAGGAATCCTCTACTTACTTTGGCCCTTTGGAGGCTCTTTGCAATGCGGCCTTCACGATGCCGGATGTGCTAAGACCTACCGATCTCATATTAATAAATACACTCCGGAGGACTTGGAATGACATGATGAAGCATGTCCGTCATCACTGCTCAAACGTCGTGCGGAATCGTCTCACGACTTCGTTATTAGTTATGGAACAACCCGCAGAACACGTTGATGAAAGGGGACATACACGTTCGTGAGCGCAGAGTCATTCCGCAGCTCATCATGCGCTTTGTGACCATCGACCCGACCTTCTTGAGGTATCTTCCAGTCCCTCCGTTGTGCTGCCCCGCTCATCAATCCATCTTCTTTTGCTGTACTCTGCAGCGTTATAGATGATGACGCTGATCTTACGATATCCCTTCTCACTCGTTACTTCATGCATGCGACTACTAGCGACGATGGAGGAGATATAACTCGCACTCTCATAGAGCTTGTATCACCCGGGACCCCAGCGCTTGCTACATACCGCGACACATATCCAGCCCCCACGAACGCCCTAACACGTATGGTTCGCGGCGCAAGCTCTATCGAGCAGATTCTCGCCAAAACCGCCGTACATTTTGCCACGCTTCCGCCAGAGGGCGCAGCCATTATGCCTGAGTTTATAATGCATATGTACCTCCTCGCAAAAGCGCAGCAGCCTGCATTTATCCCCAAGTTCTGGCGCTCGTCTGGGCTATGGGCGCACTTGTTCGCCACAATGCGCAAGGCCACGAAAGAGGCACCGCTCGGTGCACAACATGAATTTCCGTGGGACAGCTTTTTCCTTCCTGTCCTTGGTGTCGCTGGAGACATCTTCTCGGACTGCTGGGAGAATGGCCGAAGTGAGATCTGCTCACTTCTTGCCCTCTGGGTGCGAACGGATTTCTTTGGCGCCATCGACGCCGCGCTCCCACGTTGCGTAACTCATGTACGGGTCACTAGTACGTACTTCATCGTCTTTCTCTACCGTTATCACTCACCTGCTTGCGTTCTACAGGGCAGCTGTGCCGCATTCTCGCTCACGTGCATGGGATGTTGGAAGACCCTTCGGTCATTGAGCTCTTACGTCCAGAGCTCCCTCGTCCGCGCGCATTGCGCGCGCTTGTTGAACAAGCGTTTGCTCCCGATGGACAGCCACGAGAGAAGGTTGGACCACGCGTTGTAAACAATGAGGTAGTCCCCGAGGAGTCTTGGGACCGGTCCGCCTGGGATCTCCTGTACAGGCTTCAGGTGGCTTGTGTGGATCCGAATGCCTGCTCTAGGAGGTCGTGTACAAAGTTGGCGTTGGTGCGTTGCGAACAGTGCGATGACACGTTGTATTGTGGGCCAGCCTGCCGTACCAAGTGGGTCTCGGAGTTGCTAGTCTTAGGCGTCGCTGATCAAATTGTTGTAGGGACCGAAAAGAGCATCGACTGCTTTGTGGGCTTAAAGTGCACAGAATATCCGACTCCCCTGGAAATGCAACGGTGTCGCTTCCGCCGATCTAGATACCTTCGCTTGTTCGAGGATCCTGTAGGTAACAAGATTTACACAATAACCCACACGATGAAGCCAATGGAATATTCGACTTATCACTATGTGCGGATGTCTGCAATATGCAAGATTTTCTGTTGGCGGCCTATGAAAATCTCGCAAAAGTCAACCAGACCGCACAGATGCGTCTTGACAATGGCAGCTACGTCTTATTGTGATCAATCGCAATTCCCGCTCGACATGTCAGCATAGCGACACGGCTGGAATTGGCGAGAGACTTACTCGTAGTAAGGTAGCGGGAGTGACTGACGTTCCGTTCCGTTGCGCAACGTGACATTGACCGAAGTTCACTAGATCTCGCAGCCACCTGCGCCATTTTTGCCTGGATGCGCAAGCACTTGTTCTGGGCCCCGTTGACTGTTTGGTGCCTGATGCGTCTGGTGATCTCGCAAGTCCTTTGCGCTTAGTGTGACCGCGTTATCGAAGGCGACTCAAGCCATAGTCAGGAGTTTGACGCCGCCTAGTGGAAGCAGATTTTCTGGCGTAAGCGTAAGCAGAGTGCGCTGATAAATCATGTAGGCATTGTACAAATTGCGAACCATGCTGTTGTTGCGCGACATCATAGTTTTCTGGACATGGTAACTTACTCGGGACAATGTCAGTGCCGGCAGCAGCGTGGGTAAGTCGCCAAAATGCTGAAATAGCAAGGAATAGTCGCATGCAATGCTTACGATAGTGAACAGGCGGCCTTCATTCCCACTTCGACTTGAGCTCGAATGTCCACCAGAAACTCGCTGATATTGCATGGATAATCATGTCTATAAACAATGAAGGCAGTATCAGCAACAGGCAACGGCTAGACGATCAGGGCGGCCGAAAACGGGTCCGCAAGCCTCAGTGGCCAGGAATCTTGGGATTTAGAGAGAAACGGAGAGAAGATACTAGATACCACGTCGGCTTGAGTTGACTTGTCACTTGCAGGGATTGGTCATCCTGCGTGTTTGAAAAAGATGGAAGGATTCCGCTGAGGCGACTTGTTGGATGAAATCAAGCAATACGTGAATAATAGCAGCAATTTGCATTCTAGCCACGACGTCGAGGACGCGTCATTAAGCGCCGTGTGGGTTGAGCACCACGTGATCGCGTAGTGTGCTCCACATTGCATTCAGTGCACATCCAATCCATGTTGAATCAGAACTTCACGTCGTCGCCGCGCAGCCATGTATGTACAAGCATAGCAAGCGAAATGGAAACAAACCCCTGAAACAGTGTATTCAACATATTCTGCTTACTGATATCAGTACGGCCCATAAGCAGCGAACCGCATCGCTTGAGGCTGTAGATGATCCCGAAGGAGTATCAATTGCCGGTACTACATGGGTAAGGCATGCGAAGAATGTGAGCGTTTCTGCTCTTCTAGGCGCTGCTGATATACATACATCAAAGTCCGCCGGAGATCTCTGCAGGTAAAGTGCGGCTTGGTAAGCCTGTCAGTTGCCTAGGTCCCGTCGGTGGTGACAAAGTAGCCTTCAAAGTTCGCAATCGCACGAGGTATTTGCATGGTATGAACACACTGTAGGTCTCTCCTATGCCTGCTGATTCATCGTGTGGATGACGTCATGATGCACTCTCGAAGTATAAAACCGCCCATCGCATGACAGTCCGTCATTGTCAGTATCTCCGACATGCCTAACCAACAGAAGGCCCTCGTTCTTCCGGCGAAACAGGGCCTGTTTGAAATACAGTCGGTGCCGATCCCTACTCCCGGACCCGGCCAACTCTTGATTAAGGTGCACTCCACTGCCTTGAATCCAGTGGATTGGAACATCCAAGTGCACGGGTTGTACGTAGAAGACTACCCTGCCATCCTTGGAGTAGACATCGCTGGCACTGTCGAGGCCCTCGGCGACGATGTCGATAATTTTTCGAAAGGCGATAGAGTCTACGTCATGGTGGCTTCGAGAGTAGCAGATATCGTAGCATTGACTGCCCAACAGCTCCACGGAAGGCATCCTCACATTCTCGCGAGCTGGATTCCAACAATACACAATTTCCAACGCTGATGTGACGATGAAGGTGTGTATACGTCCGTTACACCCGACCTTGAATCATGATGGTTTCACTCAGATCCCTGAGCATCTGACCTTCGATCAAGCGGCCACTATTCCCGCAGGCTTAGCAACAGCGGCTCTTGGGCTTTACTTGCCGCGAAGCCCGACAAATGCACATTTTGGTAGCGCACAGCTGATTGCGCCCTGGGATGCGGACGGCCGAGGCAAATACAAGGGCAAGCCGTTCGTGGTGTTTGACGCATCGAGCTCTGTTGGCCAGTATGGTGAGGGTGCTTGTTGTTTGGTCATAGCAGTAGCATGCGCTCATATGGTTCTGGCAGCACTGCAGCTCGCAAGACTTTCAGGTTTCTCTCCGATCATTGTCACCGCTTCGCTGCGCCACGCCGAATATCTCAAAGCTCTCGGTGCGACGCATGTCATCGATCGCTATCTGCCCGCTGCTAGCCTTCAAACTACCATCGCCAATATAACCGCCGAACCGCTCGAGACAATCTTTGACGCCGTTGCTGTTCCGGAGACTCAGAACATTGCACACGACCTCCTTGCACTTGGAGGCTGCCTTGTCCTCTCCTTACCGCCCACCATCACCGTCACTAGCAACAAGCGCATCGTGATGGCCCTTGGACAGGTCAACCATCCGGCCGAGAACCACGCATTCGGCGTCAGCCTATACAAAGCATTACCTAGTTTGCTGGCCGAAGGAGCTATACAGGCATGTTTAGACATGCCCAGCCTATTTCGACTTTTGCTAACGACGATTGATTGTGGTAGCCGAATCGGGTCGAGATTCTCCCTGGTGGGCTGAACGGAATAGTGGACGGCTTAGAAAAGATGAGGCACGATGCGGTCAGCGGTGTCAAGCTGGTAGCGCGCCCTCTAGAGACATTATGAGCTCCATTCTGTTATGGCCTCCTGCTTAATTTCTCACCGCTGATCCTGGAAGAATAAATAGTAAGAAGCGGTTGTATCAATACGTAGTCAATATGCGCCCACTGGAAATAAACCCGGATGCTCGTCACATAGAACCCTAAGGAGCTGACAGCCAGCATGCAGTCGCGATGCATCCGTGAGCGTAATACGACGAATGCATTGATCATCGCGTAAAAATGCTGTTAGCGATACACAGTCCAAGACTGATCCTAGTAACACAAGTACAAACCCTCCAGCACGTAGTATATACAGCGCAGATAAACACACACTAACTCCAGCGACCCGAGCAGAACCACTACTACCAGTCATCGCCATCGTCCGACGCGCGCAGGCGATCGGAATCAAAGTCCTCAATGGCTGCCACCTTAAATGCCTCGTCTCCGACCGCCGCGAACCCAGAACGTGCATGCACCATCGTCCGCGCGTCGATCATCCGCTGCAGCGACGCGTCCGAGTAGCCTTCGCACTCGTACACTTCCAGGCTCTTCAGCCCCGCGCACAACCATCGCCCGAACGCATTATGCTGTGTCGCCATCGCGTTCAGCAGTGCGTCGTCGAACCCGGGGCACCGGCGAACCCGCAGCTCCGGGTAGATCACGCCCTCCCAGCGGTCAAGCAGCCCCGCCAGGTCCTGGTCCCCGTCGATATCACTCAGTGACAGGCACATTGTGCTGCCGAGGTCCATGCTTGCAGGCTCAAACGTGCAGCGCTTTAGGCTTAGGTGATTCGGGCTGTAACCGTCGATCAGCCGCCAGAATTCAGCGAGCACGGGCGCTGCGAGCCGGTCACACGACAGCCGGTTGAGCTGGTAGTCGAGGAGCGGCGCACCGCTCCCGCACACATCCAGCGCGAGGTCGTGTAGCTTGACGCTCTGCAGCGCCGGCAGTGCGTACAGGAAGTACACGAGCGCACGCACACTGAACGGCACACCGTCCCGCCGGTACTGTGACACCGTCAGGCGCATGACCCGCACGAGCGCCCCCGCACGCTCCGGACGGACGTATGCGTCGCGCAGTGTATTCCCGTCGAGCCACAGGAATCGCAGCGCGGGTGTGTATAGCATCCTGTCCGTGTGGCTGGGCGCGTCCGGCTCCGGATCCGGCGCGCGGCCGTCAACAGAGTCGAGGAGCAAGCTGATGAGCAGCGGCGCGCGGCCAACGAGGTCAGCGTATGGACGGGGCAGCGATGCTGCATGCAGCACATCGACGCTGAAGCTGCGCCAGCGGTGCATGTGAGGCGTCAGCAGCGCGAGCGCAGCACATACACGCGCGCGCTCGCGGGGGTCTGAGGCGTCGTCGTACGCGTCGACACGGCGGCACACGCGCACGTCGAGCGGCCGGTTGGCGGACCACTCGAGGGCGTCTGCGAGTGCGCGTGAGGGGGTGGGTGGGTCGTCAACGAGCACGACGACACGTGTCCAGAATGCGGAGACGGAGGCCATGGCTGCGCGCCACGCGGGGGAGACGGCGGCGGGTGCGGCGGGGAACGCGCGCAGGGGATCGAACGCAGCGTAGTCGTCCCACTCGTCCCAATCGCTGTCTTGCAGGAGGAAGAGGCTGCGGCGGGAGAGCTGGTGGAGCTGCTTGAGAATGAGGACGAGGATGTCGAAGGGCATGTCAGACATGGAGGCGTGGCGGGGCGGGGTCTTTGCAACAGGTGGTACTGTGGGAGACGTTACGTCTGGTGGGTCTAAGGACATGGTGTCGAGCGCGTCCAAGCGCACGTCGCCGCCCCACGGCGCACATCCATTCTCCTCAAGCGGCAGACCATCGTCATCCGCAAAGGCGTCCGCCATCAGAATGTCGTCCAGTTCCAATTCCATGTGGGCATCTAAGAGTTTGTGAGAACGTTATGCGTGTAGATCACTGGACAATGTGCGGACGCACCTTCTAGTTTGCCTTGGATGTTTTGGATGAGTTCGAGCTGGTTACTAAGGGGATGCGACAGCTTCATGCTGCGATCCAAACTGCATACGCAGCGGCCGTTCCGCCGTAGCGTATACTTTGCCGCGAGGTGTATCGGCGCGACATGTACACCACCCATATACAGCGCTTCCGCGATACTTATTTGTTTGGTCAAGGCGTCAACGGCACGTGGACAATCAAACTATACTAAAGAGCGCTGCTAAGATATATCGTCGACTACATGATCATCCTTGTATCCCGTAGGCAGTCCTTAACTATTATAACCTTTTTGTATAGGGGAGACGATCACTATATATAGGTCTGCTTCAAAACGCGCAACTCAGGTTCGTGCTGGCCGGGAGATGCTATCGTTCGCCAAGAGATCTTACCGTTCTATGTGCTCGTTGTCGGCAACCTTGTCTGAGTTTCCCTGAGTTCTACCTGCTCTATATTTTGGACGTGTCCTTAGGCGCCGCAACGGGACGTGACATTCAAGATCGTTTCGGAAATAAAAATGCGTTCACGTGTAAGGCCAACACGCGTCATACGGTGCGGACCCCTCAAACTGACACAGACAATCCCAAAGTTACCGGGAATCAAGAAAATAACTGGATTTCTCACCGTGAATCCTGGAAGAGCAAATAGTAAGAAGCAGTTGTATCGATACGTAGTCAATATGCGCCCTCTGGAAATAAACCCGGATGCTCGTCACGTAGGGCCCTAAGGAGCTGACAGTCAGCATGCAGTCGCGATGCATGCGTGAGCGTACTGCGACGAACCCATTGATGGCTGCCTGAAAATGCCTGATGGCGATATGCAAATGAACCTTATCCAAGACTAATGCTAGGGACACGAACAAGCCCTCCAGCATACAGCGCAGACAAACGCAGGCAAACTCCAGCGGTCCCAGCAAAAAACACTACTACCAGTTATCGCCACCCGACGCGATCGGTATAAACGTCATCAATGGAGGTCACCTCAAATCCCTCCTCTCCGGTCTCCGCGAACTCCGTACTTGCATGCGCATGCAACCGCGCGCGGTACATATGCCTTAGCGACGCGTCTGAGTAGCTTTCGCACTCGTAAATCTCCAGGCTCGTCAGTTCCGGGCACAGCCATCCCCCGAATGCGTTATGCGGCGTCGCCATCGCTTCCAGTAGTGCATCGTCGAAACCGGGACATCGGAGAACCCGCAGCTCCGTATACATATTACCATAACCCCAGCGGTCAAGCAGCCCCGCCAGGTCCTGGTCCCCGTCGATATCACTCAGCGACAGGCACATTGTGCTGCCGAGGTCCATGCTTGCAGGCTCAAATGTGCAGCGCTTGAGGCTCAGGTGATTCGGGCTGTACCTGTACAGCCGCCAGAACTCGGAGAGCACGGGCGCCGCGAGCCGGTCGCACGACAGCCGGTTGAGCCGATAGTCGAAGATCAGCGCGCCGCTCCCGCACACGTCCAGCGCGAGGTCGTCCAGCAGGAGGTTGCACAGCGCGTCCAGCGTGTATAGGAACTTCACAAGCGCGCGCACGCTGAACGGCACCCCGTCCTGCCGGTAGTGCGACACCGTCAGGCGCACGACCCGAGCGAGTGACTGCGCGCGCCCCGGGCGGACGTACATATCGCGCAGGGTGTTCCCGTCGAGCCATAGGAAGCGCAGTGCGGGTGCGTATAGCATCCTGTCCGTGTGGCTGGGCGCGTCGGGCTCCGGGTCCGGCGCGAGACCGTCGACGGAGTCGAGAAGCAGGCTGATGAGCAGCGGCGCGCGGCCAACGAGGTCAGCGTATGGACGGGGCAGCGATGTCGCGTGCAGCGCGTGGACGCTGAAGCTGCGCCAGCGGTGCATGTGCGGCGTCAGCAGCGCGAGCGCAGCACATACACGCGCGCGCTCGCGGGGATCTGAGGCGTCGTCGTACGCGTCGACGCGGCAACACACACGCACGTCGAGCGGCCGGTTGGCAGACCACTCGAGGGCGTCTGCGAGTGCGCGTGAGGGGGTGGGTGGGTCGTCAACAAGCACGACGACACGTGTCCAGAATGCGGAGACGGAGGCCATGGCTGCGCGCCATGCGACGGAGACGGCGGCGGGTGCGGCGGGGAACGCGCGCAGGGGATCGAACGCAGCGTAATCGTCCCACTCATCCCACTCGCGATCTTCCAGGTAGAGGAGGCTGCGGCGGGAGAGCCGGCGGAGCTGCTTGAAGATGAGGACGAGGATGTCGAAGGGCATGTCGGACATGCAAGCACGGCGGGGCGGGGTATAAGTTGTAGCAGGTAGTACGGCGGGGACCGTTACGTCTGGCGGGTTTAAGGACATGGCATCGAATGTGTCCAAGCACCTGCCCCATCCATTGTCTTCAAGTGGCAGATCATTGACATCCGCCATCAAAATGTCGTCCAGTGTCAACACGTATACTTTGCTGCGAAGGATGTCAGCGCGACATGTACTAAGCCTGCATACGGTTCTGCCGTGGTATTCATTTGTTTGGCCAAGGCGCCAAAGGCACGCGGACCATCAAATATTCACGAATCACTTGCTGGAATACCATCGTAAACCATGCTTGTGGACTACATGATGGTCCCACAATTACGGAAAATCAAGAGAAATAACAGTGTTTGCGACGAACCAGATAGCTGTGAGCCATCAAGCTGAGGCAGAAGCGGAACGGAATGCGCGCAGCCCAGAACTAGTCTCCTGAGAGCAGACTGATAGACACTTCCTTCAACCTACGTATATGCTGGCTCCGGATATCTATGTCTGGCGAGCGGCAGCTAAGAAAGCCCTGCAAACGCACAAAAAGTGACAAGAGTGGGATTTGAACCCACGCCTGGATACCCAGATGAGAAGACCCGCAGAAGCAGGCAAGCTTTCGCTTGAGTCACACGCCTTGGACCGCTCGGCCATCTTGCCATGATGGCCTTCGCCCTCTTGACATATGTCAGCGTGCTGCCCTTATAGACAATTATACAAGCATGTCTTGAACGATCTGGCTAGGAGTTACAATGTGTATCTGTATCTGCATCCATTTCTGCTCTTCCGCGTCCACGCGCTAGATTGCGGACCGCTACAACCCTTCCGGACTGCGGTACCACACGTCCAGGCGCACGTAGTTGTTGTACACTTCATCTGGCGCGAGCAGCGTGTCGTTCCCCGTGCGCCCGACGGTGGCGGGGTGGAGCCACGCCGCGAGCGGCTCGTGAAACTCGAGGAACGCAGCCGCTGAGCGTGTAGCATTCGTGTCACTGCAAGAAGCAACACAAAGAACGAGACGACGTACATCCCGGCTCGTATCCGTCGCCCACGGCGCCCGAGCCGCCGTGAATCTTCTTGCGCGCCGTCTTGTCCGGGCTCGCGAAGTTGTTCGAGTAGAACTGCACGCCCGACTCTGTAAGGTTCGATTAGCGCGTATACAGAGCGAAGAGAATGGGCGAGGGAGAAGACTCACGATTCGAGAAGAAGCGCAGCTTCAACCCGCTCTTTGCGCTCGCGAGCTCGACGTCCGGCTCTCCGTTGTCCTCGAGCGCGGCGCGCACCAGGTCGCCAGCACCCGCCAGCGACGCGGCAGGCACTCGGACGGGGACAGCAGGCGCATCGCGCTTGTCGAGCAGGTAGAACTCGTCTGCGCGACGAGGCTCAGCTTGCGCGGGAGGGTCGCGGACAGTGAACGCTGGACGTACCGTAGCCCTGCGCGGGGAAGCGCTCGCCGATAGTGCGGGTCGTCTTTTCGGCGTGGGCGTGGTGGGTGCCTGCGACGGGGGCGAGGCTACCGGCCGAGTTGGCGTCGGGGGCGAGCTCGAGGGTGTTCGAGGACTGCGTGTGTGTGAGCGGAGAGCGAAGCAGAGCCCACTCAGTGCAAGGAAAGGGAAGCGCGACACACGGAATGACCCGCTGAGCGACATGCGACGCGATGCGCCTGCGTGCATCTACGCACAAGGAGAGTGCACGCCGCATGACGCTCTGCTCGTCCTGGATCACGAGTCGCAGAGGAAGTACGTACGCGGATGGTGAGGGTGTGGTCTTTGACGGACTGGCCATCCTGGAGCGAAGCGTCGAGGTTGAAGCCCCAGTGCTGTGGAAACGGTGAGCAGGGAGGGCGCGGGTGGGAGATAGAAGACGTACTTGGGTGAGGTTTATGGGGGTGACCTTGTCAGTGTCTAGAAGACGGGCACGATAGATGAGAACGACGCTGCCGAGAAGCCACTCTGCCGAGGCGGCGGGGGGCGGTGCATTGGATTGGGCAAGGCCGACAAGGACCTCGACGCGCAGGCGGCCAGGGTAGCCCTCCTCGCCGTTGAGAGACTCGCGGACAAAGACGCAGGCGGACGGGAGGGTTGCGCCGATGGTTTGCTGCTCGTCGGGAGAGAAGAGGGTGGCGGCGGAGAGGTCAGGGAGGGGATCCCAGGGGGCGAGGTCCCAGCCGGAGAGGCCGCCGTGGAGGGAGACGGAGGGGGACTCGTTGGAGGCAGCGGTCAGAGAGGAGTGGACGCCAGCGCGGGAGACGGGGTGGGTGCCTGCGGGGACGCGATTGGCGTAGCGGCCGATGATGGTGTTTGTGTACTTCTGGGAGAGGTGGCCAGCGGGGAGCTCGGGGCCGATGAGGATGTCGTGCGTCTGTGGACGGGTGAGCGCGCGTGGGTGGGGAGAGGGGAGCGTACATGCCTTGGCATCTGCTTGGACAAAGAGGCGGTGGAGGGTGAGGCCGAGGGGGAGCACCTGTGGGTAGAGTCAGCAGAGGGTTGCGGAGAGGAGCAAGTGCGGACCTCGAGGGCGAGAGAGGGGGTGAGGGAGGGGAGGGTGAGGAGCAGGGGCGTGAGGGAGGGGTCGTCTGGGGACACCATCGTGGCTGCAGGTCAACGTCAAGAGCCGACTTGACTGCATCTTATGTCCCTCTGCGTCATCGATCGTCATCGATCGCCCGGCCCGCCAATGTCCGTCGCTGGTCTGCGCAGACCGGGCGAACGTTGATTCAATATTCACCGATGGACTTCCGCTACTGGCCGTGGCGCGTGCACCTGCGTTCGCTCTTAACCGTCGCTACTCGCTCGCACTCCCCTGTCATTAGGCGCTACTGCCAGCGCCCAGCAGCGCTTTCCCTGCGAAACCTGACAGCGGTCTACTATAATGAGGCTGCTGCTAACCGTATGTGCTCACTCGACGCGATCCTCGCCTTTCTCCCCGACTACTACTGCCTCGGGCTCGCACTATAACGTTCTGTGATGACGACCAACAGTTCCCGCACCCCAGGCGGCCCATCCTTTCCGACTTCCATGTCAGAGCCATGGCGCGCTGCCAGCACGCCGTGCATCACGACAGAGCCGAACGCGAACCCAACAGCAGTCCCCACTCTGCACCAGGTATGTATCCATGGTCCCGACTTGGAAGAGGAGCGCTTTCCCGACGCTGTCCTACCCACTCGGTGCGTCAGTCCGGGTCCTGGCATACTTCCGCCCATGCTCTTCAATCTCTTCCACCATCCCTACCACACCCTCTACAACATTAGCCTCAAGGAATCCCAGTTGGCGACCTTACAGTCAGCGACCTCGACTCCACACGCGCCCTTGCTCAACGAGACTCTGGAGGCCATTCCTCACCCGCATGCGTACTTCTGCAAGGAGCACAATGGCTGGGTATTACTCCTCTGCCAGAATTCAAGCGTCCTCCCCAAGCTTGCGCGCAAACTCGACCGCCTTCCCGACCCTGATCGTCGCACGCGGAGCGGCTCATGCGTTGGTCAGGGCGAGCAGCCGTTTGGCCAGGTGAACGCGACACATCACTGGCACCGCTACGAGCGTGCGGTTGACGCTCGTGATATCGATCCGCCCTTTATGCGTGAAGACACTCTGCTAGACCTTTATGTCTGCTGCCAATGTACGATGTACTGCGTAGTATCAGACCTCATCCCCGGTGTTATCCCACGACAGTTGGTCGACGAGTACAGTCACGTCAGGTTTACTCGTCCGCCGACTGAGAAGACATCAACGGCGAGCGTTCTGATAGGCTGGGAAACTTTGATCTCGTAAGTCGCACTGGTTGTGGTCGTACATGGTCTGTCTCACCATGTACAGCATCATTGAGAAGCGCTTATGGCAGGACGAGCAGCGCATACTGCCCGTCGCGCGCGTTCAATTCCAGCAAAAGGTCGGCTGGAGCCAGACAGCGTAGGGCATCTCCCTTGCCTTTTTACAATAGCTCTTAACAACTCTACCTTGCCTGCAGCAAGCAGATCTTCGAAACCTTACGCTTTCCCATGAGCATAGTGCCGGGTACGGAAGAGCCAGGCGTGTGCCCACCTGTTATCGACCCGTCTATCTCGGAGGGCAAGCAGAACCGGGCACGCCTCTTGCGCGCATGGGTCGAGATGTCCGCATGGCTGACCATATACCAGAAAAACAGTACGCGCTGTCTTCCATCGGTCCAGGGTCTAGCTAACCATTGCCAGAAACCAACGCATTTGGGACATACAAGCCGCAAGTATTGAACGTGCACGCACGCACTTGACGCTTACGAGTTTTTGCAAACTCAGATCGGCGCACATGTGTCGCAAGGTAGGTACAGCGCTGTGGTGCTCGAACGTCATTAAGCTCGCGACAGTCCCCCGCAGCCTCACGCTCGTTGGCGTCAATGCGCTCGATTTTGCATGGAAGGAGCTTGGCATGACACCGGCAGCATACTCACAAAGTAAGTGCGTACTGCGCCGTCGCTTCTGCTTCTGATCCATGCGCAGAGACACTTGTATTCGCGTATTTCGCGCAGTGTCGCTGCGATCCTGTGAACACGCCCCGTTATTTCACGGCACTATGTCAGATTGCCCAGGCGCTTGGCGATATCGGCGCGGCCGCCCCGGAGCTGCAGCAAATCATCATCAAAGAGTCTTGTCATCGTTATGCACCTGAAAAGATCACAGACGCGATCGAGGTGCTCGGTCTCAGCAGGGAACGTGGACCTGATACGGACGTCGATGACCAGAGCATCCTCGAGGCGTGGTGGAGTGCACGGTGCCGCTTAGATGATGCACTCCGAATACTTGCCGACAGGCGTGGAAGCATGCTGCTGTGGAAGGCATGGGTTGAACAGAGCATGACTGTGTAAACGGCAGTTATGCTCGAGTATGCACTTTGAGTGCGGATTCGACCTGTGCCACTATGACTGCACCACTTTGACACGATCGCGATGCTGTTGCTTTTAGAACCAGCTTTATAGCCCCTCGAGGGCGTTGCCCTATGCCGGATAATACGTAACGTATGTGAACTGTATTATATCCACGGGCTGTTCGATAGCAAAGAATGGGGTGCGCGGCTAGGTTATCTGGCATCCCGCGGCGAGTGTTGACCACTGTTGCTCGCGATCGCCTGAGGCCTCGGTGCGCACGGCCTACCGCTCTACAACGCGCGCACTACCATCCTGGTGCGACGCTGTTGTTCGTACGGGCATTTGCACGTAAGTACATTTGTGTCGCTCTGTGAATTATCGACAATCGCTGCTCCCGAACCTGCCGCCCCCCTGCACAACGTCTCCAGCAGGCCGCTCACCGTCGTCTCTGTCGATCCACTCAGTCCACTACACATGACGGCACGTTTTCCATCCCATATGGCTGCGGTCCATCAGAGGTGTCGTCCGTTTCTTGGCACACTGCCCAGACGACCGTAGCAAACTCAACAACAACTCTCGCCCTTCCACATGCTCGTATCGATGGGCGCGATTCAGACAAGGAGCGCCGGGCTGACACATGAATCCGCTCGACGCTCAATACCATGTCCTCATTGACACTAATGCATGGATGCCCGTGCCCTTGAGCGCGCGGGCGAGCTTGCTGGCCGGTCAGGGCCTCGGCTTCCCATCCTCGCCTGTTACAGCTATCAGCGCGTTCAGCTATGGCCATGCGGGCATCCACACCTTTGACATCGTAGTTCAACGTGTGTCAAACTCCACGTCGCCGTCTTCACAGACTGCAGCCTCGATACCGTCTCAGACTCCTCTATTATGCCACCCGTCGGGGGTGGGGGCGGGAGGGAGAGGCGTCTTGCTCTCTTCCGCGATGCGTAGCAACTTGAGGGCGAGTTGCGCGTTTGTCGGAACACCCGTGCCGAGACCTCTGTTTCGCGACGCGCCTGTAGGAATAGGAAAACCTCACCTACGCAACTGCAACATCTCGCGCCAGTTTGGAAATCGGTGCGTGAGCCAGTGTGCGCCGCGTGAGATGAGCGGCTGGCCGAACAGTACAAAGCTTAATCCGAACGAGTCAGCCTTGACGAACATCTGACCTCAACACTGTTGTTGCCATTAGTAATGGGAGCACGAGCACAGCGAGCCGGAGCCTTGGTGCATGCGAGAATGGCGGCGTCGGCGACAACACGCTGCGATTCTCGACGTCAGTTCTCTCCTTACTGACACCGCAGAGCCACTACATACTTCACAAAGCGCTCCAACGTACCCATGGTATGTGCGAGCGCACGCATCGCAGGGCGCGCGTTCTCCAATATCGCAGCCTGTCCATGCTACCTTGTCGGATCAGGAAGCGCGGCGCCCACGCCGACTGCCGTCTCATCCTTCTCTTCTGCGGCGGTTTCACCGTGTGCGCCTCCCTGTTCGACATGTGGTGCCTCCTTTTGTCCGGTGGCTGCGCCGATGGCGAGCGAGGCGAACCCGAAAACGAAGTTGGTGGCCTCTTGCTCGACGGTTTCGCCCTTGTGTGCCTCAGGCGCGCCGGAGAGGCGCCCTCTTTTCGGCAATAACACTCTGAATTCAACGACAACAATAGACAGCAGAGCAAATAACAAAGTGGAAATGACAGCGGTGGCACGGATATTGGTCGTTAAGTACACCATCGTCCGCGAGGCCTCGCGGGCTGTCCTACACACAAGTCATCGCTCAGCTTGTAGTCAGCGGAGAGGAAATCACTCAGTACTCAGCAATTAACGGCGCTCAGCCGCACCATCCCGTCAGACAATCTCTTTTTCCTCATCAAGTTCCGGAACTACCGCAGTAGAAACAGTATCATCCTCCCAGTCGTACTAGTGATAGCACGCAAGATATGTTAGACCCGTCACTGACACAAGACAACGATCATGCACTTACGCAAGGACGCTCGCACCGCTTGTAAGGGTGCCAACGACGCTGGTCGCGAGACTTAGCCCTGCACTGCTGTTGGTATCTGACCGTCGAAGATATGTCTTTAGGCATCCCGCCAGAGACGTTGTAAGGTGAGTGATGTTTTTGGACACGACACCCTCATTCTATTGCTTTTATGCAGCTCTGGTTAGGTTAGGGTTAGGTGGTGTTGGCGTCGACCTGCCTGCTGAAGGACTTGTGGCTGACTTGGATGACTTGGGTGGAATGGCGTCCACCCCCAAGTTTCGCCTATATTTATAGGCTCTTCAGATCCGCTTGGTCAGCATGGTTCGGACGTCGCGAGGGACGAGCGACCGGGGCGCAGTAAGGCGCGATGTCAGCAAGGACTCGACTGAGAAAGAACTTGCTATGGAGACTTGTAGAATGACACGCCCTCATTGGAGGGACGTGATACTGATTGCTAAGCGGCCCGCCATAGGCCCGTGTTTGTAAGCGAAATCAGCAAAGATGACTCAACCTGTTAGTAACAGAGTTTTAAAGAAGCTTGACTACCATCAGCCGACGTTCGCCGAAGCTACTAGACCGGAGAAGCATGTCATACGGACATCCCGAAGGCACCGTCCGCTTCCACTTCTATCAAACCTTCGAGATTAATCCGAACTTCTTGCGAAAGAAGACTTCTATGATC
>NW_020169848.1:0-6331 GCF_002117355.1 Postia placenta MAD-698-R-SB12 | reverse complement strand
TTCGGACGTCGCGAGGGACGAGCGACCGGGGCGCAGTAAGGCGCGATGTCAGCAAGGACTCGACTGAGAAAGAACTTGCTATGGAGACTTGTAGAATGACACGCCCTCATTGGAGGGACGTGATACTGATTGCTAAGCGGCCCGCCATAGGCCCGTGTTTGTAAGCGAAATCAGCAAAGATGACTCAACCTGTTAGTAACAGAGTTTTAAAGAAGCTTGACTACCATCAGCCGACGTTCGCCGAAGCTACTAGACCGGAGAAGCATGTCATACGGACATCCCGAAGGCACCGTCCGCTTCCACTTCTATCAAACCTTCGAGATTAATCCGAACTTCTTGCGAAAGAAGACTTCTATGATCCGTGATCGGATCAAAGAACTCGGACCCATCTAGACCGTGTCAGGTGACGATGACGTATGTAATCACGTGGTCTTCACGTCATAGCCATAGGCTAGGGTTAGGGTCTGTTAGGTTAGGTTAGGTTAGGTTAGGTTAGGTTAGGTTAGGTTTAGGTTAGGTTGGAAAAAGGCTTACGCCGATATGAAACTCTTGGTTGTACGACTCGCTTGTCGCTGCGCTGTAAACGTTGCCCCCCGGTGTGCGGAATGGCAGGCGTTTCGACTAAGGAGTCATCATCAGTACATTGCGCATAATACCTTGGATCGCGGAAAAATCCGGATTACGTAATCGGCGTTACATGGAACGCTGACTAAGTACACAGCCGCTTGCGCTAAATCGAGAAAAAAGCGCCCGAAGGGCGCTTAATCATCGACCTGCTTGACGCAAAGTCCAAAGCGCTCGAGTTACCATAAAAGGGGGCGTGGGAATAACCCAAAAAGGAAACAGCCAGTTAAGGCAACTTCCTAATATGGAGAAAGCGTCGGGACGGGCGCTTAAACCACCGACAGCGGCGTTACAAAGCGCGCCGCTGTACCACCTAAAATGGAACGTGGGAAAATCCCAAAAAGGAAACAGGCGCTCGTTAGGCGCTAGGTTAGGTGGTGTTGGCGTCGACCTGCCTGCTGAAGGACTTGTGGCTGACTTGGATGACTTGGGTGGAATGGCGTCCACCCCCAAGTTTCGCCTATATTTATAGGCTCTTCAGATCCGCTTGGTCAGCATAGTCGCACGTCGCGAGGAACGAGCGACCGGGGCGCAGTAAGGCGCGATGTCAGCAAGGACTCGACTGAGAAAGAACTTGCTATGGAGACTTGTAGAATGACACGCCCTTATTGGAGGGACGTGATACTGATTGCTAAGCGGCCCGCCATAGGCCCGTGTTTGTAAGCGAAATCAGCAAAGATGACTCAACCGTTAGTAACAGAGTTTAAAGAAGCTTGCCTACCACCCGAGAACTCGCCGAGGCGAGGGGGGCGCATGACTTACGGACATCCCGAAGGCACCGTCCGCTTCCACTTCTATCAAACCTTCGAGATTAATCCGAACTTCTTGCGAAAGAAGACTTCTATGATCCGTGATCGGATCAAAGAACTCGGACCCATCTAGACCGTGTCATGTGACGATGACGTATGTAATCACGTGGTCTTCACGTCATAGCCATAGGCTAGGGTTAGGGTCTGTTAGGTTAGGTTTCTGTTAGGTTAGGTTAGGTTCGGTTAGGTTAGGAGTAGGTTAGGTTAGGCTACAACAATTAATTAAACCGAAGTCTAGTTAGACATCTTATCATGTAATATCGATTAAGATAGCGTACGTTAGGGTTAGGTTAGGTCAGTGCCTTGCCCGACCTGGGCTTCCTAAAAACCCTCGGTTAACACCGTCTGCTTACGAAGGCAGTTTACGTAGCACCTACAAGATTTGTTTATATGCGTTACATCAACGAATCGAACCGTTTCGATCCCTGGTGCGAAAACACTGGGGCGGCCAATAGGGAGCGGCTTCGAGCCGCCCGGCGATGACCTCAGGACTTTCCCGCGGTTTTGACGACTTTCCGCCGAAGCGTACCGGACGTGTACTAGCCGAAGTACCGGACCCAAAGTGCACCAGCCGGGACGAACCCGGCCGGCCTATCAGCACGTCAGTGTTCCCACCCCATGGGGGATCTATTTGAGCGATGACGCGTACCGTATTCGTCTTCGTAGCCCTCCGGTTCCGGAGAAGGTGAGGCCGTTGTGGACGGCCCGGCTATCGAAGCGCTTAGCGTATGCGCCACGAGAGAATCATGGAATAACTCCTCGATATTCGTCGAGGCCGCGGGATTTTCATATGTTGCCATATCCGGCGGATTAGCTATAAGCTCATCTAGGTTCTGTAATACAACTTTTTTCCAAAGGTTAGTAAGGTCGTAAAGATTTTGCGTACGTTTCCGTGACGTGATTAATCTACGATTCCAAATATTTAATTTGCGCAAGTCGGGGTAGTCCACGGGGGCCAACCCAACATGGGCCACGGACCGAAGCCGCGGGTCCACATCGGGGAGGTCGTGATCTTCCTCTTCAGGTGCCGGGTATTCCATACTGAATTCCCCGCGATCGGCTCGTTCGAGCCAGTCGCGCCAATATTTGAAAAGTGTATTACCTAATTCGTTAGCATTGAAATAATTCCATGCCATGTTAAATTCTGTCTTTAGCACAAGTACGTCATCTTCCGGAGTTTTAACCGCTTCACGCAGTCGGCTTTCCCAGCGTACTTTGATGTTATTATCGCACCAAGACTTAACAAGTTGTTCCGGATAACCACGAACGACATAAAGGGTTACCAGACCCTTCAGTGCTTCGAGGTACGTGACGAGCGTACTACTAAGCGTGGCTAACCGTGACATCTCACCAATAAAGGTCCCGCGCTTTACATCGAGCGGGTGGTGAGATATCCATGGAATTCTTTCTTGATGGTTACCGGCCTTGCGGTATGGCATGTGCTGAAGTTTTCCAAATTCGTCGAAAAACAAACACATGTCTAGGAACGGACTAAATTTATCCGAGGCCGACCATTCTATTACACAACCATCGTATTTAATTAACGACTGGATTAGACCTAATGCTTCGTTCTCACTAGAAGCATATACTAATGCGAAACAATCGTCGATGTACCTCCCATAATAAGGTATTAGTGGGTGGCCGATGACGCCAGACTTATCTTCGAAATAGCATCCGTATAAGTTAGCAAGATCAGGTGAGTCAGCAACGCCCATGGCAAGGCCACGGAGTTGCTGATAAATCTGGCCATCGTATTGTGTAATCAACTCCTCATTGGCTACATGAAGTGCTCGGCGAAATACCTTCTGGACTTCCAGATTCGCATAGCTGTCGTGATCTTGTACATCCCCAAAATAGAAATCCATATAATATTGGAAAACTATATCTAGACATTTATCTAGTTGGACATTCGGATAGAAAGCGACAACGTCGCCGGTTACTATATAAAGTTTCCGGCCGGGCTGTAGGTGGAGTTTACTTAATTTTATCGCCAAATCTTTGGTACCGTGAATTACGGTTGGCGCCTTATTAATAATAGGTTTAAGTTTTTTAGAAACAAACTTAGCTGCAGGGTTTTGAACGGCTGAGTGACAGGGTATTATCGGCCGAAATTTCACAGGGTATTTATGAATTTTCGGTATCCCGTAAAATACAGGAATATGATGCTCAGCGCCCGGTTCCGTTAATTTAGACCGCAGGAAATCGGGTAGGTTGCCAGCTTCTAATGCGTAGGCTACTTCGGCCATCTCGGCAATAGTAATCATTTCAGTATGTTTCTTGTTTAGAATTATCTCAGCTTGAACTTTACTTAGAACTTTATAGTCCGAAGGGTTCGAGACGACATCTAGTGACATCTTACGTATCCAGGTGCTCTCAGACACCGCAATGCCTAAGTTCTTATCAGTGCCGGTGACGACATATTTATTGTCCAATAAGAATTGCTTGAGCAGGCCTAACTTAGGCTCGAGAGGCTTATAAGTGCCTAGGTTTGTTGATTCGGGTATTTTGGATATCGTGTCACGCACGAAGATCCGACCTTTAATCAAGCCCAACTCAATATATTTGGGTAAACGATGCGTAGGGACCTTTACAGTTTTATTTTTAACATCGTAATCAGGATCGTAAGTTTGGTTATCATCGCCTTTGAAACTAAACAACAAACGCCAACGAAGGCGTCGCTGAAAGTCCATCCAACTCTTCCAGATTAAATGAGAATTGCATTTGGAGAAGAACATATACCTTGCTCCGACGGATAACATGTGACTTATTTCAATGGGCAAGTTCACACCAGGGGACACGTGTATCATAGTTTTAAATTTAGACGCAGCCACTACATCATGTGGCGTATTCAATATGACTAATTGTACAGCTGTGCGAAAGTCTAATGTTAGAATTAGATCAGGAAGCGTGGAAGGCGAGCCGTACCGATATTCGGACATCCGGCGTGCTACTTCTTCCCGCCTCGCTTCCCCTTGCCTTTGCCCCGTTTGGAACCAGTTGCGTTGCCCCGCTTGGGGCCCGACTTGCTGTTCTTGTTGGAGCTGCGCCAAGGAACGATAGGTGACCGAGGGAGAAAGCGTGCTGGAGGAGGCACGTACTGTTTGACCTCGGGTGGTCGTTTGGCGTTGCTGGAGGAGCTTGAGGTCTTCTTCTTGCCGTTCTGCAAGAAGAGAAGAGTAAGTTACGAACTGCAGTGAACTGAAGTCCTGAGAAAGACTTACGTCCTTCCCCTTGCCCTTGCCTTTGCCCTTTCCTTCGGGCTTCTCAAGCTTTTTCATGCGGGCGGCGACGGCCTTGTCCACCATAGACTGGATGGTCGAAGGTCCGGGGCCGGCAACTCCCGTGGGAGCGGCATCGGCCATTTCGACGTCCGCAGCAGCGACGACTTCCCTTTTGGCCCTCATTGACTGGGCCATGGCCTGCGCCTTATTGGCGGCGAAGGTTTGTATGCGAAGACCATACATGGGAAGGTCGGCGAGCAGGTCGCGATACACCACGTTGAAATAGGCAGGGGTGGTCCAGTCCGAAAGGACGGGCAGCCCCTGCGCATTTGGGACGAACGTGGGGACCTGGCCATGAGCACAAAGCTCAGTGAACCGGGCCGTTACGACGGGCTCGAGCGCCTGATAGACGCGATCGTGGGCCATCACAGCCTCCAAGAAAGAGACCTCATCGGTCTTAGCCTTGATAGACTCGTCCAGGCTTTTCACAGCCCAGACCTTCCACGCAGAGTCGAACTCCTTTCGGGAGTCGGCCGAGCCAGCTGACTCAGCAAACTGCTTAACCAACTGCAGCTGAGGCTGCTGCTGGCGGAGGTGCGGCGGCATAGTGCCGGCAGCCTTGTGCTGCTCCCACCGACGAAGGGTGGTGCGGGACGACTCCAACTTTTCACAGTTGGAGGCGAGCCCCAAAAGGGGGGCCCGCAGCACGTTCCTATAGTCCGCAGGGACCAAGGAAATGAGCTCCTCTGTTGAAGAGGCCGAGCTCAGGCGCATAAGACGACCGACCTGGGGGTCGGCGTCGACTTGAGCTGCGCCGGACCGGGCTCCGAGGAGACCCTGTCCAATGCTCTCCACCTGAGGTGAGAGAGCCCGGAGGATGCCTTGCATGTTCTGCGCATGTTCGGACATGGCGAGTAGATGTGCGAGAAGGTGGGGTGGCGGAGACAGGATTGGTGGTTAGGTGGTGTTGGCGTCGACCTGCCTGCTGAAGGACTTGTGGCTGACTTGGATGACTTGGGTGGAATGGCGTCCACCCCCAAGTTTCGCCTATATTTATAGGCTCTTCAGATCCGCTTGGTCAGCATGGTTCGGACGTCGCGAGGGACGAGCGACCGGGGCGCAGTAAGGCGCGATGTCAGCAAGGACTCGACTGAGAAAGAACTTGCTATGGAGACTTGTAGAATGACACGCCCTCATTGGAGGGACGTGATACTGATTGCTAAGCGGCCCGCCATAGGCCCGTGTTTGTAAGCGAAATCAGCAAAGATGACTCAACCTGTTAGTAACAGAGTTTTAAAGAAGCTTGACTACCATCAGCCGACGTTCGCCGAAGCTACTAGACCGGAGAAGCATGTCATACGGACATCCCGAAGGCACCGTCCGCTTCCACTTCTATCAAACCTTCGAGATTAATCCGAACTTCTTGCGAAAGAAGACTTCTATGATCCGTGATCGGATCAAAGAACTCGGACCCATCTAGACCGTGTCAGGTGACGATGACGTATGTAATCACGTGGTCTTCACGTCATAGCCATAGGCTAGGGTTAGGGTCTGTTAGGTTAGGTTAGGTTAGGTTAGGTTAGGTTAGGTTAGGTTAGGTTAGGTTAGGTTAGGTTAGGTTAGGTTAGGTTAGGTTAGGTTAGGTTAGGTTAGGTTAGGTTAGGGTTAGGTTAGGGT
>NW_020169847.1:1065844-1067499 GCF_002117355.1 Postia placenta MAD-698-R-SB12 | reverse complement strand
GAGAATGGATTCGTTGCTTTATCGCGGCAAAGTATATATCCCCAACAGCGAGCAGGACCACTTGCGCAGGCGTATAGTTCAAATGCATCATGATCTCCCTTCAGCCGGACATCCCGGAAGGTGGAAGACATATGAACTCGTCTCACGCAACTATTGGTGGCCTAGCATGTCGGTATTTGTCAAGAAGTATGTGACTGGCTGTGACATTTGTCAACGGATGAAGAACCGTCCGCAGCAGCCATATGGACCATTACAACCCAACCGTGTCCCGGAAGGGCCATGGGAAGTTATGACCGTCGACCTCATCACTCAGCTCCCAGAATCAGATGGTTACGATGCCATTTGTGTAGTCGTGGATCGATTGACAAAGCGGGCTCACTTCTACCCAATAACAAACGAGTTCTCGGCAAAGGATCTAGCAGAATTGCTATACAATCGGGTGTATCCGCTTCACGGCTTATCATCCCAGATTATATCCGACCGAGGTGTTCAGTTTGCAGCTACACTGTTCCAGGAATGGTGTAAGCTACTAGGGATAGAGTCCACCATGTCCACCACGTACCACCCACAGACTGATGGTCAGACTGAAAGAGTCAACCAAGTTCTGGAGCAATATCTTCGCTGCTACATTGACTATCAACTCGATGACTGGTCAAGGCTACTTAGCTCTGCTGAGTTTGCTTACAACAATGCAGCGCATGAAGGCACCAAGGAGACACCATTCTTCTTGGAATACGGCAGACATCCACGGGCAGGTCCAACACTTACAAAAAAGGTGCAAAGAAGCGACCTCAATGACATTGTTTGGAACCGACAACAAGCGCAGGAGCAGGCGAAAGCCGCTCTCAAACTGGCAGCCGAGCGTATGAAGTGGTATTACGACCAAGGAGTCCAGAAAGTCCCCTTCAAGGTGGGCGATAAGGTCTTACTTGACCTTCAAGACTATCAAACCACCGGTCGAAAACTCAACGCACGGTATTCGGGGCCTTTCGAGATTGTTGAAAAACTCTCTCCAGTCACCTTCAGACTGAAATGGCCACCGAGGTTGACCAAACTACATCCGGTCTTCCACGCCAGTAAGCTTATACCCTACCATGAGGCGGAAATCCCGGGCCAGAAAGGACCAGCTGCAAAGCCGGTTATCATTGATGGTCATGAAGAATGGGAAGTGGAGAAGATCTTATCCTCTCGCCGGCACTACCGCAAGCTTCAGTACCTCGTACGATGGAAGAATACCACTCCCGACGAGGATACATGGGAACCAGTAGCAAACCTCAAAGGCTCGAAGGAACTCATCAAAGAATATCACGATGCGCACCCGCATGCAATCAGGGCACTCGATGATAATGATGACAAGGTGTTTGCTCTCCTGAAAAGGGATGCAACACTTCGAGTTGAGCTACGAGGAGGTCAGGAACCCAAGAGAAAGACCGATACAGCAGCAGGCTTTGAACTGTATGCAAGTCAAAACCAGGAAGTCGCCAGTAACGCAACACTGCAGATTCCAACAGGAATCCGGATACAACTACCAGTTGGCACCTATGGGAGAATTACCCCAGTAGGGAGTCCGTTAGCCAAAGGAATCCGAGCAATCGAAGGCATTATTGAGCGGGGTGACCCAGCCGAAGTCAAGGTTGTTGTTACCAACACTGGAC
>NW_020169847.1:1062012-1065211 GCF_002117355.1 Postia placenta MAD-698-R-SB12 | reverse complement strand
CATCTACATATCTAAGGGGTTATCCGCTTAAATAAGCGACACACTGATCTTGTTCTGGACACATCAGGCTGGACTCTGATGCCGGACCTTTTCTAGATAGAAACCAGACTCCTTCTAGACCATGACATCATTCTGACATCATAGGTAGGAGCTAGGCTCAGGCACTAGGCCATAGGCCGGTCAATTCTGGACCCTAGGCCCAGGGCAGGGCAGGGCCAGACTATGACATCATATATGACATCATAGAGCACATGATACTTAGTAATCCTTACCCAGCTAGGTACCAGGGGTCCATTACCGGTCCCTGGGGGGTTTTCCCTCATGTATATAAGGCAGCATCCTGGGGCACCCTGTCCCCCAGTTCTATTCACTTCGTTGTTGCGCTTAACAGCATTACCTCCCCATACTTAAGTGCTATTATCTCCCCCCCTCAATATCAAGCTATAAGGTGGGTTTGTAGGTTTTGTGATACCAGGTTAGGGGTTAGGGTTTCATAGGTCGTATCACCGACTGCACATGGACCATCGTGTCTATGTGGTCGTGTTAGTAAAGGAAGAAATGTAGTGGTACGATACCAGGCACGAAGTGCGCATGGACCCCATTATGTAAGCTACATAATGTTCAACCTGCGGGTGAACGCTAAGACAGGCGCCAGTATGGGCGCTAGTAATACAAGGAATAGAAAGGAAAGACAAATGTTTTATTACCCCCCTACCAGAGTCGAAGTCCCATTCGACTACTTACTGCTCACCATCTCCATACAACTCCCAGTCTACGCCGTCGTCCTCCTCTTCGTCAAATCATTCCTTGCGCACGTTCCTTCCTACGTTCATCCATTCCTCGCCAGAGAGGTGCTTCTGATTCGGCCAGGAGCTGTCCCACGTCCATTGAGTGGTGTCCGGTGTCCAGTCAGGATCAACTTTGCGAAAGACGACCGGTGTATCGGGGCAGGGGTGCGAAGGTCCCGCGACGGGACTGGCGGGGGGTTTGGGGTTAGCGCTGCACGGTGGAGGAATAGGTACCGCTTTTGTCTGCCTTTCTTTCTGCTTCCTCTCCTTCGCCTCGTTGATGATTCCTTCGAGGAACACGTTGTCGACGACCACCCCCACGCGTCACGCAGGTTTTTCAGGTGGTGCGGATACGTGTTGCTTCATCGGCCTGGTTCCGCACTCCCGCTCTAGGTGTCCAGGGGCTTCTTTTCCGCATCCTGCGCATCATACGTCCGGACAGTCCCGTACCCAGTGTCAAGACGATCCACATTGCCTGCAGCTTCCCTTTGGGGTCCAACCAGGGTTGGGTTGCTAGTCAGCCGGGATGGTGGTGCTCCGTGGCGTTGCTTGGAGGAAAGGGGATGGGATCGGGAGGCACCTGAAGGCAGACGTCAGTAGGGGTGCGGGTAGGGGTAAGTACGCGTTGGGGATGGCGCGCGGGTGTCATGAGTTGGTACGGCGCCTAGCCGTTTTTTAATTTTTTCCTTTTCGCGGGCTCGAACCCGCGACCTCTGTACTACCTGCCTGATATAGACGCATCGTTATCTACTGTACGATTAGATTAGATAGGACGGCAGTGCACGGCACAGCTCGGGCTCCGCTGACACAGCCGCTCTGACTCACCGGCCTCCGGGGCCGCGTCAGCATGCTGCGCACGGACCAGCTGCGCACGGACCAACGCGCACAGCCTGCCCTAATCTCCCCATGTATATAAGCCGGCCTCTGCTGCCCTAGGGACCTCAGTTTCGACCTCTTGTCCCTAGGTCAGTAAGCCCTCATTTGTATTCTTTCTTACCCTACTAACTAATATACTTTCTTGTCCCTAGCCTTAGGTTTGAGCCTAGCTCACCATCGCTTCGGTAAGATAAGTTGAACGCCCCCAGCCTTTGGTTTTCCCCTGTCGCTCGACCCTAAGTCGTGACAGCAGGATGAATTTGTTGTGTTGCGCCTGAATGCTGCGCGGTAGGAGCGGTGATACGACCTACGAAACCCTAACCCCTAACCTGGGTGCGACCTAAAGGGACTAGAGAGACAGATTATAGTCTAGTGAGAGGGGAGTTAGCAGCAAGGTGTCCCGCGGTTCGAGTGAACACGAGAAATGCCCTTGGAAAAGGCTACAAACGATGGGGAAGGTACGAGGTGGCTTCGACACGTCATCGAAGCTATTTGGAGGCTGTGGGTGGTTAGCGGAGATGATCAAAGCTCGGCAGAGCTCTTCGATGTATCGTAGAAGGAAGGGACATGACTCGAAGGGTGGACTTAGCTAGGGCGCGGTTCGCAGTTTCTTCGACAATAGTCGAAGTCGAAGGGTTTGTCAAGACAGTATCGACGAGTAAACGCAGTGGACGAGATTTCGAGGTTATGCAGTGAGGGACAAAGTGACGCAGTTCAAGGCTTAGACGCGGGGTGAACTCGACTTATGAGCTCTGAACTCGAGGGGGGAACCAGATCTTGTATTTTTAGAGAGAAGTACGACAGATTTTATACTACACAGGACACTATGACTATCAAAAGTGGCACACTGGTACAAGGGGCTTTGCATTGTTCCTCAAGAAGCTGCCTCACCGAGGGGCACATACCAAGTCCATCGGTAGAGTGACGTCATGCCGAACGCGGAGATAAAGAGCAACATATGGCCACTTCGGACCGGTAGCCATCGTGAAGGCATGCCGCGAGGTTCGATACCTAATCTGTCGCGACTTGAGGTCAAGCGACAGGGGAATACCTAAAAGCAAGGGGCGTCCGACTGGTTCTCACTGAAGCGATGGTGAGCGAAGCTCAAACCTAAGGCTAGGGACAAGAAAGTATATTAGTTAGTAAAGGTAAGTAAGGGATACAAAGGGAGGCTTACTGACCTAGGGACAAGAGGTCGAAACTGAGGTCCCTAGGGCAGCAGAGGCCGGCTTATATACATGGGGAATTTAGGGCAGGCTGTGCACGTTGGTCCGTGCGCAGCTGGTCTGTGCGCAGCATGCCGACGCGGCCCCGGGGGCCGGTGAGTCAGAGCTGCTGTGTCAGCGGGGCCCGAGCTGTGCCGTGCGCTGCCGCCCCATCTAATCTAATCGTACAGTAGATAGTGACGCGTCCATATCAGGCAGGTAGTACAGAGGTCGCGGGTTCGAGCCCGCGAAAAGGAAAAATTAAAAAACGGCTAGACGCCGTGCCAACTCGTGACATTACCCCCCCCCTCAACGGCGCATGACCTCATG
>NW_020169847.1:1059574-1061992 GCF_002117355.1 Postia placenta MAD-698-R-SB12 | reverse complement strand
ACTGAAGCGATGGTGAGCGAAGCTCAAACCTAATGCTAGGGACAAGAAAGTATATTAGTTAGTAAAGGTAAGTAAGGGATACAAAGGGAGGCTTACTGACCTAGGGACAAGAGGTCGAAACTGAGGTCCCTAGGGCAGCAGAGGCCGGCTTATATACATGGGGAATTTAGGGCAGGCTGTGCACGTTGGTCCGTGCGCAGCTGGTCTGTGCGCAGCATGCCGACGCGGCCCCGGGGGCCGGTGAGTCAGAGCTGCTGTGTCAGCGGGGCCCGAGCTGTGCCGTGCGCTGCCGCCCCATCTAATCTAATCGTACAGTAGATAGTGACGCGTCCATATCAGGCAGGTAGTACAGAGGTCGCGGGTTCGAGCCCGCGAAAAGGAAAAAATTAAAAAACGGCTAGACGCCGTGCCAACTCGTGACATTACCCCCCCCTCAACGGCGCATGACCTCATGCGAGGCGCCCTTGCCCATCTCCCATCCGGAGCGGCAACGTGCTTCAGTCAGCGGCGAAGGCATTGGCTGAAAGTTGAGACCACCAAAGGTAGCAGCATTGAGGCGGCGAGGGGCGTTCGGGTTCTTCCGATGGAAGTCGGCTATGAGGGCCGGCGCATTGGCCACATTGCGCGCCGGTTCCCATGACGTATGCGAGTCGTCATAACCCTTCCACTTGACGAGGTACTGTAGCTGACGCCTGAAGATCCTCGAATCCTTGATCCGCTCAACCTCGTACTCCTCGTCGCCTTCAACCTCAATCGCAGGCGGCTCCTCCGGCTCCCGGCCCGGGATATCGCTACGCGTATACTTGCTAAGCAAGGAGACATGGAACACCGGGTGTACCGGCACCGACTTCGGCAGGACTAATTCATAATCCAAGTCTCCGAGCTTTCGCCGCACGGCATATGGTCCGAGGCGCTTGGGACTGAGCTTCTTGCTCGGCTGTTTCAGCTTAAGGTTCCGAGCGTCAAGCCAGACCTTGTCCCCCGGCGCAAAGACCGGTGCCTCCTGCACGTGCTTGTCGTAGTATACTTTCATACGCTCGGCTGACAGCTCGAGCGCAGAGCGCGTATCGTCGCGAATCTCCTTCAGGATCTTGAGCCGATCAGCGGCCGTGGGCATCGCAGACATCGGATTGATCCGAACCTGGATCTCAGGATTGTACCCTTGATGCAGGAAGAATGGGGAGTGCCCGGTCGCGGAGTGAACTCGGTTGTTCAGCGCGAATTCCGCGAGCGGCAATTGCTTTGCCCAATCATCCTGCCTGTGGCTTGTGAAAGCACGCAGGTACTGTTCGATCTCCTGATTCCAGCGCTCAGTCTGGCCATCTGTCTGAGGATGGAACGCTGTAGACAGCGCCGGCTCGATTCCTAGCCCCTTGTACACCGCGTGGAGATATTTCGAAGCAAACTGGGGACCTCGGTCTGATATGACCTTGGCCGGGGCCCCATGATGCTTGAACACATCGCGGATGTACAGGTCTGCCGCTCCTTCTGCCGTCAGGGTCTCATGACAGGCCGAGAAGTGAACCTGCTTTGTGAAGCGGTCGGCAGTAACCAGGATCGAGTCGAATCCATCAGACTTCGGCAAGCCGACGATCATATCAGTCGTGATGATCTGCCACGGGCGCTCGGGGATCTCATTCGGCTTCAGCGGACCCTGGGGCTTGGCTGGGAATGTCTTGGTACGGTTGCACACGTCGCAGGTGCTTACGTACTCATTGACAAACTTGGACATTCCCGGCCACCAGTAATTCCGCGACACGAGCTCCAGGGTTTTGGCACGACCACCATGACCGGCGATCGGCGAGTCGTGGTGGATCTTGACTATATCCCGCCGGAGCTCCGCATTCTTTGGGACGTACACGCACCCGCGGAACAGCAGGAGCCCTTGTTCGGCATTCCACTCCTCAAAACCCCTTTGCAGCCGGGGCGGCCCGAGGTCCTGTACCTTTTCAAGGGCCTCGGCCACCTCCCGATCCTTCTCCGAACATTCCCTGATGCGCTTCAGAAGCGACTGATCAGCTGTTACTGAGGCATGACCGCGCCTGGCGGAGGCGATGCGGAAGCGCTCTGGCTTGAGAACCACCTGATCGGTGTTATCGTCCTCATCGCCGATCTGGTGGTCTGATCGACGCGACAGGGCATCAGCCTTTCCATTGGACGTCCCGGCCTGGTGCGTGATGCGGAAGTCAAAGCGAGCTAGGAACAGCGACCATCGCGCTTGACGGCGCGTGAGGTGCTGGGATGTACGCCAGTACTCGAGGTTCTTATGATCGGTCACGATCTCGAACTGATTGGGTAACCCCTCGAGATAGTGGCGCCAACCGTCTAGCGCCTCAATGATCGCGAGCATCTCCTTATCATAGATCTCGTAGTTCCGCTGCGCCGGATCCATCGCATGGGATCTGAAGGCGATGGGAT
>NW_020169847.1:1056534-1059351 GCF_002117355.1 Postia placenta MAD-698-R-SB12 | reverse complement strand
ATCGCATGGGATCTGAAGGCGATGGGATGCCATTTGCCGTCATCCTGCTTCTGCATCAACACGCCGCCAGTGGCGTAACCCGAGGCATCAACCTCAATGCGCGTCTCCCGATTAGGGTCGTACAGCGCCAAGACTGGAGTCGTCGCGAAGAGCCGCTTGAGCTCATCGAAAGCGTGCTGCTCTTCTTCGCCCCAATGCCATGGGTCGTTCCCTGTGAGCCGGTCGAGTGGTCGCGAGATCTTAGCGAAGTCTTTAATGAAGCGGCGGTAAAAGTTGGAGAACCCCCGGAACTTCTGAACGTCTTTTTTGTTCCGGGGTACCGGCCACTCATTGATACCTTTAAGCTTCGCGGGATCCATCGCCACCTCATCGCCACCGAACACATAGCCGACGTAGTCGACCTTGGGAACGTCCCATTCGCACTTCTCAGGCTTCAGGAACAGATCATTGTCCTGAAGGCGACGAAGAACCTCGCGTGTGACCTTCTCGTGCTCCTCCGTGTTGGTGGAGAAGATGAGTATGTCATCCAGGTATACGAGGATCTTGCCACCAACGATGAGATCGTGGAATATCTCGTTCATCATTGCCTGGAAGGTCGCAGGGGAATTGGTGAGACCGAAGAACATCACCAAGGGCTCGTACAACCCTCGATTAGTCACAAAGGCCGCTTTCCATTCGTCACCGGCCTTGATCCGGACGTTGTTATATCCCCATCGGACGTCGAACTTTGTGAAGAGCGTAGCGCCGCGGAGCTTATCCACCATTTCGGCGATCAACGGTAAGGGATAATGATTCTTGACCGTGATCGCGTTCAACCGGCGGTAGTCCTGTACGGGTTGAAGTGTCCCTTCCTTCTTTTTGATGAAGAAGAAGGGGGACGAGATTGGTGACTTCGACTCCCGTATGTAGCCTTTCGCTAACTGCTCCTTTAGGAATTTGTCCAATTCCTCCTGCTCGTTGTTCGACAACGGGTATACCTTCGAATGGAAGGTCGAGTAGCCGGGCACGAGTTCGATCGCATGATCGTACGGCTTCCTTTCGGGTAACCGTTCTGATGCTTCCTTGGAGAAGACATTCAGGAACTCGTGGTACCATTTAGGCACCGACTCCTCGGCGGTCTTAACGACCTTCTTTTTGATCTCCTCCTCAGCAAACAGCTGGGAGTACGTATGTCCTGCTGCGACGAACAGCTGAGGAGCGCCGGGAAGCGTGACACCTTGCTCCCAGGCTTCGATCAAATCGGCCTCATCCCACTCTACCTCCACCGGATCTTCTTCGGGTTCGAAGTCCGGGAGTACCCGACTCCGGCAGGCGCCTATCACCGACCGTTTGGACTTCGGCGAACGCCTGCGCGCCGTGGGCCTGACCCCCGTATCACGCACAGTTGCTGCTTGCTCCATTCGGCCAGTTCTCCTGGCACCGCACGTTTCAGGGCATCGCGACAATTTGAGGGAGCCCTCCTCCCAATCTATTTCGGGGTTGTGCTCGCGTAGCCAGTCCAACCCGACGATTACATCCTCTGGACCGATGTCCGTGACCGTAAATACTGTCTTCTCGACGTGTTCTCCTATTTGCATCTGTAGTACTGCTACTTCCGAGATGCTTCCATCTTTGTTGAGGGTGCCGTCGATATTGTATAGCGGAATTGGTTCCTTCAACTTCCGCGTTTGCACCTTATTTTCTACTATGAATCGCTTGTTGATAAACTTTGTGGTGGCTCCGCTGTCCACCATAGCGATTATGTCCTTGTGCCGTCTTTTTCCTTGGAGGCGCACTGGGATGTGGAAATGCTGGGACCCATGGTCCAACTCGTACACATTCGCAGTCGCCAATACATTGTACAAATTATTATTACGCGGCCCGACGCGTGCGGCACGAAGCGCGGACCGGATCAAAAAGACTCCTCCTTCATTGCCCGATAGTGCTCGAGCTCCTCGCGCATCGACTTCATCTGTGCTATTAAGTCCACCAGCTCGGAACTTTCCGATTTCGCTGAAGCGGCGCTTGTACTCGCCGAGGATGAAGCGACGGGGGCGCTTGTCGCTGCCTGGGTGGAACCCGAGGCAACCGTAGCCCGCGCGTCGGCGCATTTTGTGTAAGGTTTATCCTTACAATTGGGGCACTCGAAGCGTCGGTACCCTTGCTTCCCACAGCCGAAGCATGTGCCGGGGAAGTTTCCTTTTCCGACGGCCGCATTGATGCTGGCCGAAGCTGCGTGTGACGAGGGTGCACCACCACGAGCCCCTCCGCGTCCTCGACCCCGTGCTGAGAAGAAGCTGTTTAGCTCGGGCCGACGAGCCCGGCTAATGTCGAGGATTTGCTCGACCTCGGTGGCGCGCTTGTCAGCGGCTTGCCACGTGGCGAAGGTTTCGAGCTCGAGTTTGCGATAGACGCGGGAAGAGATGCCGCTCAGGTACTTGTCGCGTAGTTCCAGGTTCCCATACCCGGAACGGTCCGCCGGACCCTTGAACAGTGCAGAGAATTCTGCGGCGGTGCGCTTCTCGCGCATGGTTTTGTCGGAGCAGAGCTTGGTAAGCTCCACCTGTGCCGCAGCGGCGTCGTCGAGATTGCCAAAGCGGGCCTTAAATGCCTGAAGGAAGGCTTTTTCGTCGACGAAGGGGGTTGTCGCTCCCTGGATCCCGATTTGGACGGAGGCAAGCTGGGAGAAGATGGGGGTGGCCCAAGCTCGCGCATCACCATCGAGGAGACTGAGGGCAACCTGGATCTTCAGCTCGAGGGAAGAGAGGGCCGTGTTGATCGTCCAGTAGATGAGCAACTGCGAGATGAAGCGGTTGCATTCGATCACCGACTTCCCAT
>NW_020169847.1:1047739-1053293 GCF_002117355.1 Postia placenta MAD-698-R-SB12 | reverse complement strand
GACGCGGCCCTGGGGGCCGGCGAGTCAGAGCGGCTGTGTCAGCGGGGCCCGAGCTGTGCCATGCGCTGCCGCCCCATCTAATCTAATCGTACAGTAGATAGTGACGCGTCCATATCAGGCAGGTAGTACAGAGGTCGCGGGTTCGAGCCTGCGAAAAGGAAAAATTAAAAAACGGCTAGGCGCTGTACCAACTCGTGACATTACCCCCCCCTCAACGGCGCATGACCTCATGCGAGGCGCCCTTGCCCATCTCCCACCCGGAGCGGCAGCGTGCTTCAGTCAGCGGCAAAGGCATTGGCTGAAAGTTGAGACCACCAAATGTAGCAGCGTTGAGTCGATGAGGGGCGTTTGGATTCTTCCGGTGGAAGTCGGCTATGAGGGCCGGCGCATTGGCAACATTGCGCGCCGGTTCCCATGACGTATGCGAGTCGTCATAACCCTTCCACTTGACGAGGTACTGCAGCTGACGCCGGAAGATCCGTGAATCCTTGATCCGCTCAACCTCGTACTCCTCGTCGCCCTCAACCTCGATTGCAGGCGGCTCCTCCGATTAGGGTCGTACAGCGCCAAGACTGGAGTCGTCGCGAAGAGCCGTTTGAGCTCATCGAAGGCATGCTGCTCTTCCTCACCCCAATGCCAGGGGTCATTCCCAGTGAGCCGGTCGAGTGGTTGCGAGATCTTAGCGAAGTCTTTGATAAAGCGGCGGTAGAAGTTGGAGAACCCCCGGAACTTCTGAACGTCTTTCTTGTTCCGGGGTACCGGCCACTCATTGATTCCTTTCAGCTTCGCGGGATCCATCGCTACCTCATCGCCACCGAACACATAGCCGACGTAGTCGACCTTGGGAACATCCCATTCGCATTTTTCAGGCTTCAGGAATAGATCATTATCCTGAAGGCGGCGCAGAACCTCGCGTGTGACCTTCTCATGCTCCTCTTTACTGGTGGAGAAGATGAGTATATCGTCCAGGTACACAAGGATCTTGCCACCGACGATGAGATTGTGGAAGATCTCGTTCATCATTGCCTGGAAAGTCGCGGGGGAGTTGGTGAGACCGAAGAACATCACCAAGGGCTCGTATAACCCTCGGTTAGTCACAAAGGCCGCCTTCCATTCGTCACCGGCCTTGATCCGGACGTTATTGTATCCCCATCGGACGTCGAACTTGGTGAAGAGCGTAGCGCCGCGGAGCTTATCCACCATCTCGGCGATCAACGGCAAGGGATAACGATTTTTGACCGTGATCGCGTTCAACCGGCGGTAGTCCTGCACAGGTCGAAGCGTCCCTTCCTTCTTTTTGATGAAGAAGAAGGGGGACGAGATGGGCGACTTCGATTCCTGTATGTAACCCTTCGCTAACTGCTCCTTTAGGAACTTGTCCAATTCCTCCTGCTCGTTGTTCGACAACGGGTATACCTTCGAATGGAAGGTCGAGTAGCCGGGCACGAGTTCGATCGCATGATCGTACGGCTTCCTTTCGGGTAACCATTCTGATGCTTCTTTGGAGAAGACATTCAGGAACTCGTGGTACTGTTTAGGTACCGACTCCTCGGCGGTCTTAACGACCTTCTTTTTGATCTCCTCCTCAGCAAACAGCTGGGAGTACGTATGTCCTGCTGCAACGAACAGCTGAGGAGTGCCGGGAAGCGTGACACCTTGCTCCCAGGCTTCGATCAAATCGGCCTCATCCCACTCTGCCTCCACCGGATCTTCTTCGGGTTCGAAGTCCGGGAGTACCTGACTCCGGCAGGCGCCTATAACCGGCCGTTTGGACTTCGGCGAACGCCTGCGCGCCGTGGGCCTGACCCCCGTATCACGCGCAGTCGCCGCTTGCTCCATTTGGTCAGTCCTCCTGGCACTGCACGTTTCAGGGCATTGCGACAATTTGAGGGAGCCCTTTTTCCAATCTATTTCGGGGTTGTGTTCGCGTAGCCAATCCAACCCAATGATCACATCTTCCGGACCGATGTCCGTGACCGTGAACACCGTCTTCTCGACGTGCTCTCCTATATGCATCCGTAGCACTGCTACCTCCGAGATGCTTCTGTCCTTGTTCAGGGTGCCGTCAATGTTGTACAGCAGAATTGGTTCCTTCAACTTCCGCGTTTGCACCTTATTTTTGATAATGAATCGCTTGTTGATAAACTTTGTGGTGGCTCCGCTGTCCACCATAGCGATTATGTCCTTGTGCCGTCTTTTCCCTTGAAGTCTTACTGGAATGTGAAAGTGCTGGGACCCCTGGTCCAACTCATACACCATTGCAGAAAACAATACATCGTACTTGTTACATGATACTCGCGGCCCGATGCGTGCGGCACGAAGCGCGGACCGGATCAAAAACCCTCTTCTTTCATCGCCCGATAGTGTTCGAGCTCCTCGCGCATCGACTTCACTTGTGCCATTAAGTTCGCCAGCTCCGATTGCTCGGATTTCGCTAAAGCGGCACTTATACTTGCCGAGGGTGATGTCGCGACGGGGGCGCTTGTTGCCGCCTGGGTTGAACCCGAGGCAACCGTAGACCGTGCGTCGGCGCGTTTTGTGTAAGGCTTGTCCTTACAATTGGGGCACTCGAAACGTCGGTACCCTTGTTTCCCACAGCCGAAGCATGTGCCAGGGAAGTTGCCTTTTCCGACGGCCGCATTGATGTTGGCCGAAGCTGCGTGTGACTGGGGTGCACCACCACGTGCCCCTCCGCGTTCTCGACCTTGGGCCGAGAAGAAGTTATTTAGCTCGGGCCGACGGGCCCGGCTGATGTCGAGAATCTGCTCGACCTCCGTGGCACGCTTCTCAGCTGCTTGCCACGTGGTGAAGGTCTCGAGCTCGATCTTCCGGTACACGCGGGAGGGGATGCCGCTCAGGTACTTGTCACGTAGCTCCAGGTCCCCATACCCAGAGCGATCCGCCGGACCCTTGAACAGCGCGGAGAATTCCGCAGCGGTGCGTTTTTCGCGGACCGACTTGTCCGCGCAGAGCTTTGCCAGCTCTACTTGTGCTGCCGCTTCGTCGTCGAGATTTCCGAAGCGGGCCCTAAAGGCGGCGGCAAAGGCCGCTTCGTTTGCGAACGGGGTCGTAGCCCCTTGCACACCCACCTGCACCGATGCGAGCTGGGCAAAGTAGGGAGTGGCCCAGGCGCGGGCGTCTCCATCGAGCAGGCTAAGGGCGACCTGCACCTTGAGTTTGATGGTGGTCAACGACGTGTTGACCAGCCAGTAGATGCGCAGCTGCGACAAGAACCGGTTGCATTCGATGACGGTCTTGCCATCGTAGCGGAGCGGGAGGAGGAGTTTTAAAGTCTCCTTGTCGGGGGCGGCTGCAGGGGAGGACATTATCGGCGTCGGGGGGGACGGAGGACGCTGCGGGGGTGGAGGCGGCTGTGGTGGCCCTCCGCTGGTCGAACTTCGAGAGGAGCGAGTGCTTGAGCGGCCTCTCGGCGGAGTCGGCGGTGAAGGCGCCGAAGGAAGTTCGGCGGGGGGGTTACGTACGTCAGGGACTGCTGACGCGGGGGCGAGCGCTGTCGGCGAGGCGGACCCAACAGAATCCTCGGACTCGGACTCCGAGACTCCTTCTTCACCTGCACCCTCCTCAGGCTCTGGCTCTGGCGCAGGGTCTGGAGGGAGATTTCCTCGAGCTTGACTGGACTCGGCGACAGTTTGGGGAAGGCGGGAGGTAGGGGAGACAGGGCGAGAGTGCCGCAAGGCAGATCGGGATGCGAGGGTGCTTCGGGGTCCGAGCGGGTGTTGCGCTCGTCGGATCGCTTTGTATCGAGGGTAATCTTCCTCGATCGATTGGGGTGTCCGATTTGGGCACGGCTGCTGCTCGCAACGGTAGAGGATAGTCTCAGGGCCGTCTGGGATGTAGACGTCGATGAGGTCCTGGGAGTCGAATGCGTGGATCTGACCTTGGCAGGCAGCCACGATGGATGGGGGGAGGACGGGAAGGTGCGCGTACTACGAAAGGCTGTGGTAGACTAGCTTACACCTACGGCGCCCGAGATGACACTAGGGTTCGCGATTCACGTGGGGCCCAGTACTGCTTTTGACTATTATGCAGCAGGAACCTAGTCCATGCATCCGGTTAAGGACAAGCACCGCCCACTGAAGTGCAGGTGCTGAAAGGTTCGTTCCCTGAGTGTTGGCGATGTAATGTAGGCTATCTACGTATCGTATAGTATCGTAAGGGTGCGCACCACCCGACCTATGGGAAAGGAAAGTGTGAGTATGTGGGTTCCGAGAGAACGCCGGTCGCTTGGGAGAGTTTCGACCTAATGTCGCGACTTGAGGTCAAGCGACAGGAAAAGACCTAGAAGCGAGGGGCATCCGACTGGTTCTCACCGAAGCGATGGTGAGCGAGGCTCAAACCTAAGGCTAGGGACAAGAATGTATTAGTTAGTAAGTAAAGGAAGTAAGTACAGGAGAGCTTACTGACCTAGGGACAAGAGGTCGAAACTGAGGTCCCTAGGGCAGCAGAGGCCGGCTTATATACAGGGGAGGTTAAGGGCAGGCTGTGCGCATTGGTCCGTGCGCAGCTGGTCCGTGCGCAGCATGCTGACGCGGCCCCGGGGGCCGGTGAGTCAGAGCGGCTGTGTCAGCGGAGCCCGAGCTGTGCCGTGCGCTGCCGCCCCATCTAATCTAATCGTACAGTAGATAGTGATGCGTCCATATCCGGTATGTAGTACAGAGGTCGCGGGTTCGAGCCCGCGAAAAGGAAAAAATTAAAAAACAGCTAGACGCCGTACCAACTCGTGACACCTTAGGTTTGAGTGCTGCTCACCATCGTTTCGGTGAGACTTAGTCAAACGCCCCCAGCCTTTAGGTTTTCTCCTGTCGCTTGACCCCAAGTCGCGACAGGGTTGGAACCTTCTGCGCGAACCCAGGAGCCGCCTTGAGGATAGATGGAAGTCCTTCTTGTGGTGGTGACGAAGCAACGGTCTGCTTGGTTGTACTGGAGAAGAGGAAATCCTATGAGGGCTGGTAATCCCAAGGGAACCAGGTTTACTGCATTGTTTGATGTGATGGTGGATGAGTTGTTCGACTAGGTAAAACTAGGAACATAGCTTTAGAAAGCTCAACCTTTTGATACAACGGTCTATACTCCTATATCAATGCCTGACTCGTAGACAATGAGCGAGGGCTTATGGACAGTGCGTCTTCCAGAAGATCGAGTGAGGAAGTCAAGAATGACCACTACCTCAAGCAAAGAAGAGCAGAGACTTGAATGAATAACCAGGTCGAACTTAGGGTTTGACCGACTAATGGTACAACTACTTATACAAGTACTGACTATGCATGGACCATCATGTCTATATGGTCGTGTTAGTGAAGAAAGAAACGTAGTGGTATGATGCCGAGTACAAAGTGCACACGGACCCCATTATGTAAGCTACATAATGTTCAACCTGCGGGTGAGCACTAAGATAGGCACCAGTATGGGCACTAGTAGTACAAAGAATAGAACGGAAAGACAAATGTTTCAATAATGGCATAACGTGGGGTTTCAGATGAATATTCTGTGGGAGCGTACAACAGGACAAAATAATGTGTCCAGTCAATGGAGG
>NW_020169847.1:1010886-1046345 GCF_002117355.1 Postia placenta MAD-698-R-SB12 | reverse complement strand
AGATGCATATTGGGTACCCTGCATGTTGGTGGTATGTGAAAATGTATCTGTCTGAGCGTGCACCGCGCTGAATGTCGATACACGGACAACCACCTGTCTGGTGCTGTTGTGATAGCTTTGCTAGAGGCCACCGCGGGCAATGAAGCCGTGTCCAGATGCTTTTGTGGTATGGTTCGCGACAAGCTCGCGACGCCAACCCTCCAGGGTTTGGGAGACAGGCTCGTCCTCCATGTCCGCGCTAGGCTCTACACCGGCCGGGAGGATCAATCCTCGGGATTGTCAGCGGGAATTCCTGGTGCGTCTGCGTCTGCGTCCGCTCCATCCATAGGCGCGTCTGCTCCGGCGTGCGCCGCTCAATGTGCGCGAATACCGCCGCCACATCCGGGTCATCTGCAGGCGCTGGCGGCTTGCCCGAGCCCGAGCTGTGATGCGCAGGTTCGACGAATCCTGAGACTTTCGGGTGGAGATGCACGGTGGCGTCTGGAGAGGCGTCTACATCCGCAGTCGGGCAAGACTGAGAGGTATCCGACGCGTCTGACGGCGATCTAGCTGGATGATGTTCCCCTCTGAGGACATCGGGCTCCCGGTCCTCGGAAGGCGTATCTGGTATGTCAGCGTCGGGCGGCGGCGAGCAGGTCTCGTCATCAGTCAGAGTCTGAGGCAGGGTCGCTGATACCGCCGGAGCAGACTCGTCCACGACGTCGATTTCTGGTGTGGGAGGTGCTTCTTCGGGCGAAGGCGCAGAAATTGACAGGGCAGGTGCGACTGGAATATCCTTGTCCGGGGCCGGCAAGCGCTCAAAGGTGAAATCTGCCTCCACTGTGGCGGGCTCGACCTGCATCTTCTCGCCGTCCTCGAGATCGGCTTTTATCTCATCCTCGTCCTCTGGGGGTTCGGGCTCTGCTTCGATCACCTCGATAGTTATCTCGTCAGGGGCCTCATCCATCCGCTCGCTATCATCAAACAACTGCGTGTGAGGCTCGGCGCTCATGGGAGGTTCAGCGTCCTTGTCTTCGACTTCTTCCACTATGGCCGTATCTGGACTTTCGGGAGAGCAGTCCGACTGGGGCTGCGCTGGCGATGTTCGCTCGACCTCCATCGACGTCTCTGCTGAAGTTTGTGGCTGCGCGTCGAGAGCTGTATGTGCCTCAACCGCTGTGCCGGTTCGATGCGCCGTATCGAGGTCGACCGGTGACCGAGAGCCAGAAGGCTCAGCAGAGGCCTTCGTCTTCTCCACCCACGCCGCCCAAACCGCCCTCACCCTCCTCTCCACACTCTCCGCCTCGCCCTCCACCTCCCTCACAAGGGCCCTCCGCCGGCCCTTGACCTCCGTCACTCCACGGCTCTCCACAGCATCCAGTGCGGTCAGCAGCCGACTGAGCTCCTCGACATAGGCGTGCAGCGGCGCGTTGCCCGGCGTGTACGCAAGGTCCGGGCGCGTCGGCTCCGCGGCGTCATCTGTGTCCGGGCTGGCTTGCGTTGCGCTCGCTAATGCATCCACGTCCGCGCGGACCGCGATCTGCCCGCCACCGGGCACGACGAAATCAAGCGCGGCGGGGAAGACGAAGTTTGAGCGCAGGCCGTCGAAGCGCATGCGAAGGTCGGCGATGGTGCGGAGCGCGTTGGCGCGTGTGGCATGCGCGCGGTACGTCTCCTGGATCTTGCGCGCAGCAGCGTCCTGCTCCGGCGTGTACTGCTGCACGGGCTGATGCGCGGGCGATTTGGGCGGGGAATTCGTCCTCTCTTTCGGCGAAGGCGTGCGAATGGGGATGGTCTGCCGCGGGGATGTGCCTGCGTGCCGCGGGACGGGGCTGGGTGGTTGGCGCGGTGGGACAGAAGCCGATCTTGAACCAACACCGGTGGGGTCCAGACGAGTATGCATGGCGTGCAAGGGATTGTGTGTCGGTTGTCGCCTATTCGACGGTGCGACGGTCTGTGAACGCAGCGGTGTCCGCGCAGTGCGAGTGTTCTACGCGCGGTCTTAGTCTACTGATCAAGCATACGCAGGGATAGTATAGTGGCTTACCAAGTCCCCGTCCCCAGGCAGCCAGCTGAAGCCACGCAAGAAAGGATCATATTGGCTCGCCCGCTGACGATACAGCTCTTCTTCGTCTCGCCGCCTCTGCTCGTCGGCCAGGAGCTGCCGCATCCGCTCTTCCTCCATAGCCCGCCTCTCCTGCGCGAGCCTCCTCCGTTCCTCCTCCAGTCTTAAGCGCTCTTGCTCCCTCTCCAGCTGCTCGCGCCTCCTTTGCTGTTCCGCCATGACTCTCCGCTGGCGGGCGGCGGGCGACATACCGTATCCGTAGCTGCCATACGGAGAGGCGCTGTACGCGCCGTCGTAGTAGTCATTGTCCTCGTGAGTGCCGTCGTCGTCGTCAAAGTAGTATGAGTTGTACGGCGCGTAGGCCTGGCGCGCGGCGCGCGCGCGTGCAGCACGCTCGCGGGCCTCTTCCTGTGCGCGACGGGCGGCAAAGTACTGCTCGCGCGCCGCGCGCTCATCAGCGAGGGCCTGCAGGTAGTCTTGATCGGGTGAGTATCCAGGCGCGGCGCGCGAATACGCGTATGGGTTGGAGTAGTCTCCGTACGGGTTATAGCCGAACATGTTGTAGGATAATATGGGTAGCAGGTCAATAGCGTGCGATTGTGGATGCGCCTTGTAAATGTGATTATTAATATATGGTAGGGTGGAGATTCGGGGCAATTCGAGGACGAGCCTGGCGGTGGAGACGCTTCTAGTAACGTCGGGAGCGCCCATATATGGAGCGTGCGACGTCCCCCGCCCATCATGCGCCGCTAGCCCGGTATGTGCTAGAACGTTCCAGCGTTCGCCGCCGCGACGCTGCGACAGAAGCTTGACTTACCATATATAGTACCTCGTGTATGCGGCTGGAGTTTGCAACTGCATAGTCGCTACAGTCTTTCTATGGCCTCGGCGAGCATACTTGAGACGATTACAGTGCGTGTACACACCTTCATACTTTCATTCTACCATGAGCGGGTAGTGCTGTTCATCCTAACCTATTGTCATCGTGAGCATAATCCTGTCGAGATCTGCAAGAGCCTCTCGTATGTGACACGGCATCTTGGACATCACCATCAGAGTAGCACGACGTGCTGCATGCCCTGAGATCAGCTGACACGATGTGCGCGCCGGATGATGCGGCAATGCAGCACACAGGCTGATATTATCGCAGGTCAAGGTCGACTCACTCGTAAGCAGCCACTTCGGTGTAATGATCAGCAGCGCAGCAGATATCATTGTCATGCAACGAGGAGCGCTCTGTCACAGTAATCGCGATGACCGTGCGTATGGGAGGGATAGAGCGGTACGTCAAGCCTGAGCAGTCTTAATGAGCGACTGATGGTCGCACACACGCGTGATGTCTTCGGACTACAGAATTAGCAATGATGTGCGCAGGCCCAAGAGGCTTGTCCAAGTGTCATATTGACTTAATGGTGGCTCTGGCATGAGGTGCTGCCATGTACAGTGTGGGTACGATACTTGATTTGACCATGGTTAAGCCGAAGACCTCGTCATATCGGCTAATAGTATAGGACATATTGAACGACTTGGGCTTCAAAGTCTCCAGCACTCACTGAGTCTCCGGATGCACCAATGCGACCTTGTGAGACAAGTCCCTGGAGGTTTAACCCCGTGTCTTGCTACACTTTGCGCTCGCTAGTTCCTAGAGGAGAACAGCCTCTCAAATGCCGCCGAAGTATTTCGCTAAATATACGCAGAGCCTAAGGGGGTCTCTCGTGCGGGAACAAGAGCAACCTTTAGATCGCGCTGGAACAGGCTGCGACGCGCCAACCTCATTGGGGAGCGGTCACGTGACCGACGTGCGACGCGGTGCTCCAGCGGCCATTCTAGTGTAAGGCAAATAAATCGGTGTAAATTACACCGTACTTTTTGACAGGTAATTTACAGGTAATTTATACTTTTTCACAAGGCTGTCTGATTAGCGGTGTAAATAATGTAAATAAGGAGGGGTCACGTGTTGGGTACCCGTGTCCAGCCACCACTTGATGCCTTGTGCCTCTTGTGCCTCTCACGCTGCCCCGGGCTATTGTTTTGTCAACGCCGCTGCGTAGGTTTAGTGCGCCACGTTCGGTCTCTTTGTGCTAGATTATATATAAAGTCCAATCAATTGTATTTCCCCCCAATCTTTTGCTGTGCAGGCTGCTCTCTGGCAGCATCCCCCTCGGTCACTCCCATGGCACCACAGTCGACGAGCCACGCTGGCGTCTTCCTAGAAAGCGAATGGATTGGGTCTGGTAAGAAGTTCACAAAAGATTTACCTGCCTATGTCAAGACGGCCCTCGAGGCCAAACTTTCGCTGCCACCAGCAATACTATCCTTGGTACTACCTTTGCCAAATGCTACCGTGCACACAATACTCTCGACAAGCTTCCCTCTCGTTTCTAATGAAACAAATCTCTCTAGCCGGAGCACCTTCCACTTCTTCTCGACGGCAGCACCATCGCATCCTCAGCTCACACTCTTGCGTACATTGGCTATTCCCAATCAAGATACTGTCAATACACTACTCAAAACTGTTGGCGATCAGTGGCTAGACGGACGGCGATCTATCACATACCATCACTTGAAGGACAAGTCAGCGGCCATCCTGTTCCCTCTGTTTGTGCTGATGCTCTGGAAGCAACTTCACGCACTTCGTCCCCATTTCGATGCTTGGTCTGCATCCGGACAGTGGCTCTTGCATCAACAGCAGTGGAACGGGTCCACAAATGCGACTGCGGATGCAGTACATATGCTGCTTCATGATATTCCTTCTAGAGATGCTCGCGACATCGCCGCCGTCGTCTAGGGCTGGAAATTCACAACGGCCGCGCATGGATGTTCAGGAGGACTCGGAGCTAGTAAATGTGAACGAGCCGGCAGAAGATGGTAAGACATTGTGGCAATTTAATTGGGATGTGTAGGTACTTTACAGCGTGTACTAGAAACTCTGTACGCCCTTGCGTGTAAATCGGACGCTCCCTGAGGCTTTTTTTTTTACATATGTTTACACTTTTTTACTATTTTTTACACGCCGGAGGGGCGTCACGTGCCGAAGAGCAAAGGTCCCGTGATTTACTGTAATTTACATTTTTGACCGTGTAAAAAACGGGGTCCGCCCACTAGCGTGAGCGCTGGATGGCTGGTTTACGAGCCTGGTCTTTACTATCCTTCGGAAAACTGTTGACAGGCTACAGCATCTCTCGAAAATTCTGGGCAGTGGTTTTGTTGATCTTCTGTCTTTCACGATTAGCCTACACATTCAGCTTGAAAACGGCTTCACTCCAATATATCGGTCGCTGCCTGGCCAGAATGTAACACTCTAACGGCATTTCCTTTCTTCTGAGATCCGCTTGAAGCCGGCACCTTATCCTGGCTTTTGTGACGCCCGGGTCCACCTTTGGGTAGAGTAGCTATGCAGGGTGCTCTTCTTTTCGTGTTTAGCTCGCTGGAGCGTCCATTGTGAGTCACTATTCAGTGCATATGTGATACCATGACTTGATGCTTGCACAGTGCTATACATCGTGCTGTCCCATGGGTTTATTTCTGCTCATAATGCGAGCACGATGTCATGTTATCCGTGTGCCATGATAGAAACATGAATGTTGTGCTCAGAGCGGGGATACTTGAGCTGATCGACCTGTCACGATCGAGCACACTACACGTCTTGACTGACATATTCTGGCTCGGAGATGCGATTGCGGGGAAGCTTCACTTCGCGCGTCCCCTTTTGTCCCAGTTCAACATTCCCCTCCGTCCGTGTAGCACCCCGCGCAAGAGTCGGCGACATCCTACTCACAGCGTCTGTTGCGGGCAACAGCTATGATCCTCCACTCCTTATTTCTCTATTGTGCGCTCGCCTCCGGAGGACTTGCTCGCGCGGTCACAGTGTACAGTCAGGTCCCTATGGGCGTCACCCCGACCACCAGCGCATCTAGTTCGACATATACTGGGGCCGCCGCTTACGACCCAACTGTTCTGAATGCGCCAGCCTTGCCGAATCCCTTGCCGCCCACGCAGTTTGGCATTCAGCTATCCACCAGTGCAAGCGATGTTACTGCGTTATCTATACAGCTGAGCGGCGCGTTCCTTGGGTTTTCCATCGAGATGTCAGTTGTGGACCAAGTCTGTGAGTACGGTCGCTTCTGCGAGTTCTTCTGCGATTCAATTTTGCGCTACAGTGGGGAAGAACAGGTAAAGGTCGGCAAACCCTGCGTACAGCTCGTGACTGATAGAGTTTCAGTTCGCTCCTGCAGGTCCCTTTTCTGAACCTGATGGCGCTATTGTCCGAACGCGCTGGTCGCGTCAACATTCGTGTCGGTGGTAACACCCAGGAGACGGCTACTCTCGTGCAGAGTCTCCCAGATATGAAGATGGTTGAGAAGCAAGAAACGGCAGGCAACAATCCGGTACGTGCGACCGCAGCGTCTCAGGATTTCTGATTAGGTAGGAATGTGCAACGTCAGACGGAGACACCGGCCCTATTGTATACACCAGACATCCTCTACTTACTGTCGAACATCTCTGCTCTTGTGAACACGAAGTGGTATCTCGGTGTTCCGCTCAATGATACGTCCAACCTGCGGCTCGCCATCGCAGAGTACGGTGAGCGTATTCTCGGTGACAATCTTCTCGGTTTGCAGGTTGGCAACGAGCCGGATCTTTATGCACGGTACGTATTCCTCAGATTTTACTACGCGTTATCTGTGCTTATCTTATTTGGTGGCAGGCACGGGCATCGGGCGTCGACATACGGCCCGTATGACTATTTCGGCGAATTCGGTCAAGTCGTCGCGGCAATGCAGGCAGATCCAAACATTTCTGTGAGCAACAACCTCATCGCACCGAACGTGGCTACAGGAGATTGGACTCCGGAAGGTATGACGAACAGGCAAGGCATAGGCGTCGCTGAACACGTTGCTGCCAGACGTCTGGAACACCGGCTTTATTGAGGCGTACACGAACAGTATACATACGCTGACGGTAGAGCAGTCGGTGTTCTGGTTGCTAATCCCGCCACATGTGTCCTTACAAATGTTTTGTGTATAGCTACCCTGACGACAACTGCGCGGCCATATATTCTGGCTTCGGCCCGCCGAAGGACCCGCAGACGGAATTCCCGAATTACCTCACACACGCAGCGGGCAAGAGCATCGTGGCGCCGTACCTGAACTCGAGCGCCATCGCGCTCGCCGCGGGGAAGCCGTTCGTGATGTTCGAGACCAACACTGCGTCGTGCGGTGGGTTTCCTGGCATCAGCGACAGCCTTGGTGCGGCGCTGTGGGCAATCGACTATGGGCTGCAGATGGCTGCGAGCAACTTCTCACATGCGCTCTTGCATGTTGGAGGACAGGACGTGTACTACAACGTGAGCACCATCTATTTCTCGTGTTCAACGTGAGGTTCCTACTGACGCTTTCGGTGCAGCCTTTCACTCGTGAGTCATATTGCTACGGCCTCGATTTTCGGGGTATTCATGGTTACATGTGACGCAGCGCCGCCCACGAACCAGTCCTCTTACCACCAATGGACGATCGGGCCCATCTTCTACTCCGTGCTGGCTGTGTCTGAGACACTCGGGTCGACGAATACGTCACGAGTCATCGACTTGTACGCGAACGGGAACAACGACTACACTCCAGGCTACGCGATCTACGAGAATGGAGCGCTTGCACGCCTTGCGCTGCTCAATTACATGACGGATCCATCGGGTGCGAACGACTACAATGCCACGGTGTCTTTCAGTGGCGGCGTGGCAGGCCAGCCGAGTGCCGTTCCCGCGCAGGTTTATGTGAAGTCAGTCAGCTGTCAGGTCTACGAATGCGTTGCGTAGCTCTGACGTCCGACTGCGCAGGTACCTCCTGGCGCCGTCCGTCGGCGAGAAATTCAACATCACATGGGCCGGACAGGTTTGTCTTCGCCGTCACTCGCAGATCAGCTTCCTCACCAGGTTTGTCCGCACTTCTAGACCTTCGGCGGTCAGTTCTCCTCGGACGGCCGCCTGCAGGGTTCGCAGCACGTCGAGACGGTCCCGTGCGACCAGACGGCGAACACATGCACCGTCACGGTTCCCGCGCCCGGGTTCGCGCTCGTGTTTATGTCCAATAGCGCGTTGGGAGAGTCCACGCCGACGAGCACCATAACGTTCGCGACGACGGCCACGGCGGCGGGACAGCGCGGCACGCAGGTGGCGGGTGTCGACCCGAGTGTGCTGGCGACCTCGAACGGGCACGGAGGTCAGGACTTTGGACTTGGGAGCACGAGCAAGGGACGGAGCAGCGCGGGGGACAGGGCGGCTGGCGTGTACCCAAGCGGCGCTGTACTGGTTGCTGTCATCGCGGGCGTGGCGACCATCTTGCGGGCATTTGCTCACCAGGAGTTGTAAGAGTCGGAATGTAATTTTTGTGTGAATCGCAGTGTGCATTGGACCACTCGTTCGTACTAAGTGATGATATTTTGGTGCCTCATAATGTATCGCTTGTGTATGCGATAGGAAGTGCGGGCTGTTCGCAGAAATCAAAAATATTCTATAGCAACAACTCGTTTCGATCGAGTGACCTCGGGGTTATGAGCCCCGCGCGCTTCCAGCTGCGCCATGTTGCTGCGCCATACCAACTGCCTTGGTTAATCATGTTATGTTGTGGTGAGGGCACGTGGCCCCGGCTCGCCCATTTCGCAGCCCGAGCACGATGCTGCACCGCACTGCGCTGCGCTCCTCGTTGCAACCAACGAGCAACGAGCTGTAGACGACACCGACGGACCCACTGTGTTTATTTGACCCAACATGGACGATCCAACGTCCGCAGTGAAGCTCAAGGGAGAGCCTTCTACCTCCTCAGTAACGCCTACATCTGTATCCGCCACGAACATTACGCCGGCGAATGGCACGCAAGACGCGGAGGTAGGTGGCTGTAGGCTATCCTATGAAACACAATTTTATGCCAGCGCAGGTGTCCATATTTGTAGCGGCGCAACGCGGTGACGTGAGCCTCCTCCGAGAGCTCATCGAGTCCGGTAAGGCAAAGGCGACCGACCGGGACGACCAGAACATTACCCCGCTGCACTGGGCATCCATAAACGCCCAAGTTGCTGCGTGTCGATACCTGCTCGAGCAGGGCGCGGAGGTCGATGCCCTGGGCGGAGACCTCATTGCCACCCCCATGCAGTGGGCTGCGCGGAATGGCTACCTCTACGTCATTCAGCTACTCATCGCGCACGGCGCCGACGCAAACATTGCCGACGCGCAAGGGTACAACACTCTGCACCTTGTCACGCACTCGTCCTCCGTGATGCCGTTGCTTTACCTGCTGCACCAGCCCATCAGTGTCGACTCGCGTGACTCGCAGGGGCACACGTCGCTGATGTGGGCTGCGTATCAGGGCGACGCGCTGTCCGTGGACCTGCTGCTGAAGCACGGGGCAAGTCCCAACACTCAAGATGACACGGGGCTCACGCCGCTACATTGGGCAGTCGTTCGGGGGAACCGAATATGCATTCGGCGGCTAATCGAATGTGGAGCGGTCATCGCTGCGAAGGATGGCGAAGGCAGGACCGCGCGGGACATGGCTGTCGAGCTGAAGAGTCTCGGTGCGTGGAAACGAGCGTTGGAGGAGGGTGGCATGAACGAAGACGGTACGAAGAAACGCAAACCGCTCAGCGAACGAAACACCAAGATGGCTATCTTCACGTTGCCTACTGTTTCCTTCTTCCTGATGTTCACGACGCTCATGATCTTGCCGTGGTACACTGGCGTCATCCTTTCGATGGCGTTGTTCTTTGGCATGCACCATGTAAGCGTCCTAGTTGTTCAACTTTGAGTTGTGCTTGATTGATCATCTGCAGGTCGTCACTCGTGTCCTCCTAGATAAATCGAACTACACCGACAGCGTCGCTCAAAGCCCATATTTTGCGGGTATCATCTTCGCTTCGATGGTGTGGGTAGCCTACAGCTGGCTCACGCGTCTCGTCAATCGTACGTATTGTCCGATTTTCGCAGGAACGCCGGCGGCTAATCAACCCCATATCTTGTCATTCAGAGACGCAGTCGCACGCCTTCACGCATCTGATGTTTGCCATTTCATTGGGATTGTGTGCATACAACTTCTTCCGCGCCATAAGCCTAGATCCGGGGACATGCCCGAAGCCGACGAGTGATGCCGAGTTGAAGTCGGTAAGTATAGCATCTTCGGAGCTGGTCGTCAATTACCGGGTGCTCATGTCAGAATGGAAGATAATTGAAGACCTCGCAGCAGAAGGCCGTCTCAACGGCCAGACGTTCTGCATTCAATGCATGGTCCGTTCTCTTCGCTTCTGTCTGGGACTTTTATTGATTTTTGGCGTCAGGCTCGGAAACCCTTGCGTTCGAAGCACTGTCGCACATGCGACCGCTGCGTCGCGCGCCAGGATCAGTACGTCAATTTCAGTACTCGTATGAGCTATGCTGACTAGGCTTGCAGTCATTGTCCCTGGGTGTGGAACTGCGGTAAGTTTCTCACACGGTATCGCTGTGAGGAGACTCACTCTTTTGTTCAGTCGGCGTGAACAACCATCGGCAGTTCTTACTCTTTGTAACGACTCTTGTCATTGGAATCATCCTCTTTGACTACCTCACCTTCGCGTGTAAGTAAATAGTATTCGTGTTGAAGCCCACAGAATGCTCACGGTCTGATAGATTTCGCTTCCGTTGAGGTTCCGACTGATCCCAGCCACATCTCACCAGCCTGCATCTTGCCAGGTTCTTTGTGCGCAATCACGGCATATGATACGTTCCTCTTCTCTGTCGCCATTTGGTCAACACTGCAGCTCTCATGGACAATCGTCCTCCTTGCTAGTCAGTACTGGCAAGTTGCTCGCCAGCTCACGACGTTCGAGGTATCCAACCTCGGGCGATATGGATTCATGGGCGGCCGTGGTGGCGCCAGCCTGAGCAGCCAGATGGGCCACCAGCACCATCAGCATCGGCAAGGGCTCTCAGGTGGCGAGGGTGGCGAAGCTGCGCAGGCCGGTCATCGCCACAACCATAGCCATGGGTTGTGCGGAGGGTGCGGCGGTGGCTTCCTCATGAATTTGCTTGGCTTCGACCGCTTCACGAAGGGCAAGGCGGCCGACGGCCTGGCTCGCGCGGCGAAGGCACCGAACCCTTTCGATTTAGGGATGCTCGGGAACTGTAAAGACTTCTGGACAAAGGGCCGCGAGCTGGGCGTGGAATACGAGCGGCTATACGATGTGCCGCCGGAGGGTTTCGCGGAGGCGAAGCGCCGCCAACAGCATGAGGAGCGCGAGGATCTGCACGGCGAGGGTGGCCGGAAGTCGCTGAGGAAGACGCTCCTCATGGGCTTCGGTCTCGGCCGCAGTGGGAGCAGTCGGCAAGGCTATGAGCCGCTCGGTCAGGTGTAAATTCGTAGGTGAGCAGGCCTGCACATGTAGGAGGGGTGTGTATCATGATGTACGATACGCTGATGACACGGACTATAATGATCTGTATCGCTCTGAGTCCTCACTGCAATCTGTCTTCTAGAATTTAAGCAAGTTGCTTGTACGCTCGCCCGACAATATTGTGACGACTAGATGCCGACAACTCTTCGTCGATGAATATGCTTCGTCGATGCTCTCCGAGTCGCGTCGGCGCCATTGTTGAGACAAAACTCTACCGGAGACTACTCAGGATGCAAGTGCTATGTGCGACAATCACTTTTGAACCACGTCGAAACATCTAGCCTCGTCTCCCTCCCCCACATACATGCACATACACAAACGATGAACCTTATCGCACCTTTGTCTGCATTAGCATCCGCATACCAGCTCCTGCAATGTAAAGCCATCCAGAATCTCGTAAATGGGGGCGTTTGTGGCCTCGACACCGGATCGTCGAGCTTCCTCAGCCTTAGCTATGATTTGGGATTCCAAGTCAGAGGTGACCCTCGGGATATCAGCCCATTTGCTGCGCAATTCATCCAAGGCGTCAAAAACCCAAGTCTTGCTGGCTCCGCTCTCGTCTGTCTTGATAGGCAAGTCGCCCACTAGCCTGTTTATGAAGTCCTGTACTCTGTGCAACGACGTAGTGCATGATTGCTCGGTGACCAATATCCGGGCCACCATTCTCTTGCTCGCCCGAGGACTCGTACGCATCGAATGATAGCGCCATGTAAGCTGACCCTGTGGGCCTCGCGGGTATTGATGGTCGGCGATATTAACGGCGTGAAAGGCGTAGCAATCTTTGTCTTGTGGGTCCTTGCTCTCCTCCTTTGGTGCGAGCAGTATCGCCCAATGGAAAGCGGACGATGCGCCGCGTTCGTGCAGAGTGATATAGAGACGAAATGGGTTGCCACTCTGCATGCTGTCTGAAAGACTAAGACGTGAACAAAGCCTGATCAAATCGAGCAGCAAAAACATACACTTCGAGGTTGTCCGTGAGTCGGCGGAAAGGTGCAGAGCGCGACGTGGACTTTATACAGGTTGGATTGATGCGCATTGGCCCACCAACCTCGTGGCGCGTGCGCACAATAGTCGCTTGGATACTCCTGGATACCGTTGACGACTTCGCCACGTTGCATGAAACAATGTGGCGAAAAGGTGGTAGCATTACTGACGGTAGTACGCATTGTTCTTCACCAGTAAAAGGTGGCTCGCTTTCTCCTATGAGTAACCACGCACCATTTCCGCAGTATCACACGAGCCGCCTCTATTGTGGTGGAGGGGTTAAAGACGGGATTGAAGCGTAGACTCGAAGGAAGGCGAACAAATTTAGTAGAATATAGTCCGGGCTCGGGCCGCCCTTCTATTGTTCATAGGTGGCACTAAAGACTCGACCAGCCCCGCCGATAACCCTACCAGCAGCATGCCCCGCCGATTGTTTAGGTATGCTAGCACGGAATGTCCTGAGACAGTCAATTCAGACAGGACTCAGCTCGCGCAACATCATGCCGTCCTACTAGTGTATGATAAATTAGAGAACCTATCGACTGAGGAGACACAGAAGTTGAGGATGCACAATCTAGTCTTGTTCGCCTGAGCCAACAGGCAACATATTGAGCGCTATGCTCTATTGACGCCTTCCTGATGTCTCTCACCCAATCAGCTCGGCTTACCGGCTGGACCTGCCGAGGTTACCTTCTCGCCATGGGAAAATCAATGAGTTCCTGGACTACTCGCTGGGTTCTCGAGCTCCAGATTCTCGTTCCAAAGAGTCATAAAGGCCTGCGATAAAGAAGGTGATCCTTGCTATTTATGTATAAGATATTTTGTTTTCCCGGCACTGACAAATTCACTTCCAGCGAGCGAAAAAACGATAGGCGCGACCACCCCAAGTAACTGTTCTCTCCGGCCGATGATCCGAGATGCCGCAGCCACAGCAGCCACAGATCTACAGGCCCGCAGCCACAGACCAGTGGCAGGTTCGATGATGTTCGGGAAACACGGTAGATACAGCAGAACACGTGAATTTGTATGTACTTCACTATCCACTGTACATCACACTTAGTGTGAGGATCATTGCACACATTCTTGTATGGCCACTGTCATATCGTTCGAGTGCTTACAATTGTTCTATCTGAGTTCCAACACTTTTACACTAAAGCCAGCAGCTGGTGCATGCACTTTGTACAAGATGTGCAGTGTCCTATTGATGAGGACCCCCTTGCACTACAGACATGGATCAGTCATGTTCCAAATTTGCATGGGCAGTGGAGGTGGAGGACTCTGGCTTGCGGGTCGGGCCAAGGTGGCGTGGGAAGTTGTGCTCGTCGAGTGACCACAGCAGCACATTAGCATGAAATCCATCTTCTGTAATGATAGAGTACAGCAGTATTAGCAACACATGAGACTTGCAGTAGAATTATAAGGTCTACAGAATGTATTTACTGTTGAAACACACTGACCTGCATGGTCAGGAACGAGCTCGAAAGCTCGGGCGCGCGAGTAGCCAGGGGCCAGAGGCCCCTATCGTAGTATATAACGACCCCGCGCGAACGCGATTGTCCCTTACGGGCATCGCTATGCCTGTGGACAAACGCGCTCGCCGCGCCGTCGCACCGTTGTTCCAACATTTACAGATGAGCAGGATTGAGAGTGAGCAGTATGTCAGATAGGGTAAGCCGGTGGCTACCCTGTGGCTGCTGTGGCTGAGGCATCTCGGATCATCGGCCGGAGAGAACAGTTACTTGGGGTGGTCGCGCCTATCGTTTTTTCGCCTGCTGTCAGGTGATGGTCACAGTGGGTGTTTTCGTCCTGGATCAAGGGGATAGAGTCCTTCAGGCTGTTTAGTCACTCCACTAGATAACGACTCAGGATGACTAGACGGTTTTCAGGTTATCAATGATGCTGCATGCATGCTCTGAACGCCGTTGCTTTTCTTTGTATGACAGGACCCCTGATGAACACCGAGTTTGTGACTAGGGGCTTTCAGTGCCCGCTTTCACCTCGAAGTCTATCATATAGCCTGTTGCGTGCTCGCACGTCCCCGAATGATGACACGGAAACAGAACGACTGTGTATTATCAAGCAAGTCGCGCGTTCCGGGAGACCTGAACCTAGTATGCCTACGTACGCCGCAGTGGTAAGTTCGTAAAACACGCTTGTCTTCTTCCTGCTCCATTGCAGAGGGTCTGAAGCGGAATCAAGGATTCACCTGTAAGGTTCGTAGGCAACTAAAGGTAATACTAACCACGAGAACACCAGGCCTGGGCCTGTTCTACATAGTCTAAGTATTCTCACATTGACCACAGTCAGTCATGGAGTCGAGCTTCTACTCGATGTGGCAATGGTAGTTTAATATGTTCGTCTGCTATCAAACGTGCCCTTGAATACACTGTCTGACAGTCACGCTCTTTGCGACTTTCTCAACGTAACTCGGAGCAAGGGGTTCTACTAGTTCAATTATCCTCGGAATGACTAACAAGGAAGCAGTAGAGGTAAGCATTCATTTTGATACCGCTGCAGGAATGTCAGCTCATAACACTGACATACGCTGATGCAATGGCAGGCTTGGCACTTGGAATACTATGAAATACCTCCTTGAATATCTGAGGAATGTGATACGTGATACTAATGCCCACATCGCAAAAAGGATACATTACTGTGAGCGCAGGCGTAGCTACCGAGGCGGAAGAATTCCTTCAAATCAGCAAAGAACAGTTTTGCCCACGAAGTCAGCGCTTCCGCCCAAGATAACGGTCCCTATGTGCGCACATTATGAACACCAGACTCACACACGATCCCTACAGTATTCTAGGCTCAGGGAACGACGGCTCCCGATGCGTCATCTCCGTTGCCGCGTCAGAATGAATGCATTTGATAGAGTCGTCACAGGGCCCGAGTACGACCCGATGACCGTAGAGCGGCCTTACGTACCGTCTTCAATCTGGTAACCAGGTACGCCTTCCTTTCCGATGGTCGCCTGTGGTTCTACGAGCCCATTTGCTGGACTCGGGCGTCCAATTTTCGCCTGTGCGGCAATCGCGAGCACGAGGCACTGTGAACGTTTGCATATGTGTGACCAATCTGCACTCTGTCAGCTGTCATATAGCATGTCCGCGGCGCGCACAGGGTTCTCACCCATCTTTTGCCAAGCAATAAAATGGCCTCTGATACCGATTCTGCGTACGCTCTTCAACATACCGCGATGGCTGCAGACCTGACAGCAAGAATTGCTGTGATCGGGGCGGGCTGTGCAGGTCTGGTCACTGCACAAACTTTGCTTCAGGATGGATTCACAGATGTCGAAGTGCTCACCCGTGATCCTTCTCCAGGCGGCGTGTGGTGTGCTGACCGAATCTACCCGGGATTGTTCATCAACAAGTGCGTCCTTACTTCTCGGAGGAAATTGCTAGTTTTGACAGATCGACAGTGTTCATGGCGAATTCAGGTTCTCTTCCCTAGAGCTGCCACCATCCCGGGACGCGAAAGCCGGCGGAGGACGACTCTCTGGGCAGGACATGCGATTGTATATGGAAGAATTCTCCAAGCGCTTTCTTAAAGGCAGAATTAGGTATCGCACCGAGGTGCTAAATATCAAGCCACTACCCAAGGTCCCGTGCGACGAGTCTGGCTCGCGTACCTGGTTTGTGACTGTCAAGGATCTCACAACACACCAACGGAGAACTCTCGAGTACGACAAGATTGTTCTGTGCACTGGGGTGAGCCGTGGACACATGCTAGGCGGCGCGACACGCCGAGAGCCAAATACTTTGACAGGCATGCAGCCAGGCTCGTGTTCCTCCAGGTCTATCGCAGGAGGATGCTGCCGCACATGGATTTCTAGGTCCGGTCATACACTCTTCTGAATTCGGGCCTCGTCGCGAAGACATACTGCGAGCTGTGAAACCGGCCTCTGAGAGCCCTGAAGACATTGTTCTAGTCGTGGGTGGAGGGAAGTCTGCGCAGGAGTACGGCGGCTCCTGCGCGTACGCTTCTCATGCATTCTGACCCATATGCTTTTAGTATTGCAGCCTATTTGACGCGAGAAGGAAGGCGCGTGTGCATGGTATTTACCGTGGCCGATGCGACCTTTGCGGCCCCTATCCCGTATCCTGACTTCGTGCGCAGAAGCAGGCAAGTCCGTCAGCGCCTGGAATTCACAATGTAATCACAGCTATTTGCAGGTTGCTGTCAGTGTTTTCGCCGCATATAGAGTTACGCACACGTCTAGAGTGGGTGGCAGAATCGGTAGGTTGCATGATCGCTCCCCGCTTATCTTCAACGCTAGGAGATTCATGCACACGTCCTGGATCGGTAGCAAGATCGTCCAAGCCACATGGAAGCTGCTAAGCTGGATGTCTGTAAGCCCTCAAAAATACGCGAGAAGCCAGGATCACAGCTCACCACGCATCTTCCACGCAACCCGCAGTTCACGACGCTGGGGGTGCCAAGAAACTCACCCCTGCGACGCACCCGGAGTCTCTTCTGGACTTTGCGTACAAATGACGAAGGCATCGGGCTGCCCGACGGCTTCTACGACCTTATGAGACGAGGCAAGATCGAGCTCATTGCCCCGGCGCGCGCAGTCTCCATCGCAAACGACGGCCAAGGCGTCGTACTCCACGACAAACGTGTTATACGCGCAACAGCGATTATCAACGCAACGGGCCACGCATCTACTTGGGACAAAATCTTGGACCGTGAGTGGAAATACCATTGTGGAGACTGTATTGTGACTGCTCTGCAGAGGAAACGATAGAGGCGCTCGGCCTCAACAAGCAGTATACGGCGCATACTTCAGCGGAAGATGCACATGAATGGGACGGTTATATCACATTGTCCGATCCGCCTCCAGCGTGCGCTGAGCAGGATCAATGGACCATGTCAATTTACCGGGGGATAGTCCCACTGAAGTGCCTCTTCGACAGGGACTTCGCTATAAACGGTGGTACTGTAAGCATCTTAACATTCATCGTGCCGCTGCAATCACTCACATAACCGTGACGTGCGTTTGAAGCTGACAACAAACAACGGCTACGTGTTCGAGGTCTGTGCGCACTGGATCGCGTCGTATTTCCGCCAGGATCCGTTCCTCCGTCTGCCCAAGTCGAAGGAGGATGGGCGCGCATGCGTGGAGCGCAACGCTGCATGGCTGCGGAAGCGCTACCCGGACGCAGGCACATTCGTGAACGAGAGCAACGCCACTGACCTGGCCTTCTGGAGGTACTGTGCTCATCCTCGGGTCGGGCTATCCGGTGCTCACAGACTGCCGCCCTATCCCCGCAGCTGGCCGCGGTTGGCCGATACATTGCTCGACGACATGCGCGTCCCGAGCGCGCGGAGCGGAGGAAATGCGCTGACATGGCTGTTTCGGACGATCGAGCTGAAGGAGATCGAACGCCTAGGAGAGGAGCGTGCGCAATTGAGAGCGCAGTCCCGAGACCTAGCGGTGGTCGAAGCGTAGAGGCGGGGAGATGGTGAGGTCGCTACGATGACTTGCACCAGGTGATTCCTTCCAATGAGATGGGTCCCGTGGTCGTCTCAACCTGGTCATGCGTACCATGACGTTAGATCATGCGAAATTCAATGCACTTTCCGGCGATGTCACGATACCGCCCGTGGTCACGTTTATGTGTTCCTCATTCTAGGCCTAGACCAAAGGTAAGAGGAGATTGATATTCGTGTCAACTGAGCCGTCTAACAGTGGGTTTGGGATTCAAGAAGTGAACGTACGCGAGTTAAATAGACATCCCACTTCCACATGCGATCCAAGTGGGATCTCATAAATAATACTGATACAACGGCACTGCCACTGTCAAAGCCAAGAGTGCCGCAGCGGTCTGACTCAGAAGTTATGAACAGACGAGGACCGGGGGTATCTTCCTATGGGTCCTGCAGGCTCCATGTGGCAATTAGAATACAGCCTTTGGAGAATATAACGGGACACTACGGACTTATGACCGTCGGTTTGAGCTTGAAGCGTTCCACGCCATTTCCCATGCCCTATAGCTGGGAAGGAATAGACTTTGTACGCATCAGTCGATGAGCATAAGCCTATGTATATACGATCGCGCTTACCATGGCCGTGGACTCAGACGCTGATTTAGGCGCACTGCTTTCGCACACGGCGCGATGGATGGCCCGGAATTAAGTCCAGACGTGAGAGCATCATTACTTTACGTAGTTACACAGCTACGCGACCTCCGAAGGCCACCAACCATCGACCATCAATACAGATATCATGTCCTGGGCGCGCGAATGTTTTAACCATTGATGTACTGCGGCCTCGGACTGAGAATCCCGGTGTACTTCCCTCTGCGGGGTGACTGAGCCAACGTGTGCTCTTGCGTCTGAATCATTCGTTGTGATGCGTATTAAGTGTGATGTCGATAAGGGCTGAAGCAAGTAGTCTTGTTGTTGTGCAAGTTTGGTCGCGCTATAACCTATCCTAATATGGTATGAGGCATACCGAATTGGGCGACAGTTTGCCCCTCGATCGACGCAACGTCTGTTAAGGGTGGTGATGTCATCCCCGCTCTTTCCTTTGCGTCATAGCCTTCTCTGCGCGCAGGTATAAGGGCCCTATGATACACGGGTCAAATCAGCTTTCCACTTTCGCCCTCTTTCCTCTACTTCCACCATCGCCCTCTTTCCTCCACTTCCACTTCCTCCCCCCTATCCTGTTTCCCAGGTGCTCGAATTTTCCTCTCGCGCTGTCTATCATCGGCAGTAGTAAGGTCACCTCCAAAGGTGAGCGTTCTGCTCAAACTTCAATATTAGCAGGTCCGACATGGTCGGCGTTTCCCGATCAAGTATTGCGGCCGTGGTCGTCACGTTCGAATTGATGTTTGTTGGACATGCATGTGCTTCCCTGCCTTGTCTCATTCGGAGCCATCTTGATGCTCCTACACGGCTGTGCATGTCTTGAATCTCCAGTGTTGTCGGACGCAGCTCAACGACTCCCTCTTTTGGCTGCCACGAGCTGCCACATTTTCCCTCGTGAGTTTGTGACCGCTTTCGGTGACGGCTTGTTAGTCTCTCCGCCCTCTCACCCCATCTCGACAACTGGCCTGCAAAATGCTGACACCTAGCTTTGGCGACACCATCTCACCCCGCATACGGACTTCGAGTATGTCGAAGCCAAGCAAGTCGCCGGGTCATGCTTTACCATTACCTGGTGTAACGGAATCTTCTGCGTTGACTGAGGTAGCTGGTAGTCCGCCTAGAAGGCAGCAGCGCGCTGGGATAGATTCCATAAGGCCACCAAGTCCAGACATTGGTACGATTCTGGCGACTACTCCTAGACCTAGACGGCGGTCGTCTGCTGCTTTTGCTCCCTCTTCATTCCGGGTACGCTCTAGGACTAGCTCTGTCACCAGCGTGCCGTCAAGTTGGCAAGGCAATGTTGATGAAGCCGCGACCAGTTCTCCACTCGGCGGTTTGATGGACGATGGCGGGCTGAAGGAGGTCGACTCGGACATTGATTCACAGTCAGGGAAGGAGCTTGAAGGAGACGGGAGCGAGTCTGACTCTAGTATCGATCTGCATACTCCTTTACCGTGAGTGTATGAGTTTTGGTATGATGCTACTGTTTGACGGCCCCGCATTACATCTAGGCACCTCATGTTTCGTGATGGCCTCCTCTCTCCGCGCTCGAAGCTTCTACCTCATGGGCCTGGCTCTGCATACTCCTTGGACAATGACGATATCGTCAACGACTTGGATCGCTCAAGAAGCGTTCTAAGTGTTGCATCGACAGGTACGTCGCTTGACCAACAACCGCTGAACAGGTCTGACACCGCTCACAGCCGGATCGGTCATGACAAAATCGGGTCTGTTGTACAAGGACCCGCGCGATACGGCACGACGACGTTTGCGCCACCGCGATGGCCATCTTCTTCGTGCGGGAATGGGACTGACAACTGGCCTCGGCTGGAGTGACAGGTACGAGGCGTTGCTGTTCAGTCAGGCTGTGCGCTCATTTCTACCGTATATTTAGTGAGGATGAAGACGCCCCGTCGATGCTCACCCGTCGCCTCATCCACACGTCGATAGCCCGGCGCCCGTCGACGTCGCTTCCACGCCCTCTCTCAGAAATTGGTCCTTCATCAGTTGACTCTGTCGACTCGAGTCCGTCGCAGTCGCCGCCGCCTACAAAGTCATCGTTCCGTATGGGACCTTCTGGTGCCCTTCACCGTTCTGCCTCGACGTCGTTGTCCAACTTGCGTCGCCCTAGCATGACGGAAAGCGGCGCTTTGGGAAATGCATCATTGACTAGAAACAGGACTGCGTCATCCGCCTCGATTACGTCTGCTTCGACAACCTCTTCTACAGCGGTTTCTTCTACGTTGTCTTCAACCAACCCGGGAGGTGTGCAGGCATTCCGGCGCATAGTGCGCCTACCCAAGCCAGCGGATGTGCAGAGCATCATTTCGAGACACAAGCCCAAGTCATCTGCATCAGCGAGCACCAGCTCGATCGCATCGATCCAGAATGCTGCGCTCTCCACTCCACTCGCACCGCAGAGCAGCGGCCTACGTGTGCCTGCCTACCCGTTGCGCACAGCCAAGTCGTCAGAGATACCAGGAGGTGTCCGGAACAGGACCGTGTCCACAGCGTCCAGCACCAGCACCGTTTCCATGCACTCACACACGTCAGGGTCGTCCACCAGCACGGCATCCGCATCGAACGCCACGACCACCGCTGCGAACATGCGTCCCCTGCGGCTTCCGCAGTCTGCTAGCATTCGCCGCCCGGCAGGCCGTGCTCCCTCGGGGCCTGCTCCGCGCATTGCAAGTAAGAAGGGAATATCGCTGGACGGCCAGCGTGCGAGGGCGTTATCCACCTCGCAGGTTTTCGCTAGTCCATATACCACTGGCGCCGCGCAGGCTCGCTCGTTCTCGCCATCCACATTGAGCTCGCCGACTTCATATGGTGGCAAGCTAGCCTCGCCTCCGCTCTCGCCCGTCCCATCTCCGCCTCCCTCGTCACCACGAGTGAGACCACTCGTCCCCGGGCCGCGGCCGAAGCCGCGGACCGGGACTGGGATGACGTACCGGACGTCATCCTACGCGAGTCTGCAGGCGGAGGCTATACGTATGCGGAGCGTGTCTGTCTCCTCGTCGAGCGTTGGGGTCAGCAACATGTTCTGAACAAAACATACACTGGATTTTGCTGGCGCTGGCGCCGGTACCAAGTGTGCAAGGTCAAGCTACACTTATACATGTCTCACTCGCTTAGTCTCTCGTGCTTTCGATCTTGCTGCGTTCTGGTTATCATGCTATGTGTACAATGTCGATAGTTCCTACCCCACATGCGTTTAGTCACACATGCTACTATTTATTCTGTCCCCGTACATCTCTACACTGGCTTGTCTTCACTTGGATAGTGATCGGGGATTTATCTTGAATACGTTTCGGAATGAATCCAAATTCATACGCAATATATATCTCCGTGATAATGGCACTTACCGCCTTCATTGCATCAAGTACTGGATGCAGTCGTGCGGAATCCCATTGTGTATGCATTCCCCTGATGTGGTCCGAGGATAGGCAGTGCTAGTCGGCACCGATGACCGCTGTCGCCATCTTGTCCCCGCCCATCTAGATGGGCAAGGGAGAACTATCCACTGATAGCGTTAGCCGAGATGACCGGATGGCGGATACTCTAACAAGACTGCTACGAATGTGCATAGCAATTATCAGCCATCGCATTTGTCTTGTATCAATGTCACTCACGCAGACGTGCGACAGAGCGTATCAGTCAGATGTGTCGAGGCCTAGGATGAGCACCAACATCCAGACTTCCGCAATGGCGACGACGGCGGTCAAGGCGATGACAATCCAGCCGGCAGTGACGAAAGGCCGCCCGAAGTTGCGCCGCCCAGTCTGACCCACCGTTTGGATGGGTGGCTGACCGGTATGCGTGCGATGCTGGTCGGCAAAGTCGTGGCGCGAATGCCGTTGTCGAACGTACGCGAGCACGAAGAAGAGCGTGCCTAGAACGACGTAGACAAAGCCAACTATTGAGCTGAGCTATCAGAGTGCGTTTCTCTGACAGCGTGCTGTTAATGAAGCACCCACTTTTTGTGAAACGCCTGTCGAAAAGCCGGAGGATGGTCAGGGCGTAGCCGAGATTGACCATGGCGCTCCGGGCGTATGCGCCGTCGAATGTCCGTCCCCTGGCACGAAGCTCGACTGGGAACGTTCGGTGTCTTATGCGAAAATTCGGCAATTATATTCACAGACCTATCTCATTTTCATCTTCGGGAAAGAAGGAATCCGCCCGGTGCCCCCTAATATAATGTGGTCGAAGTAAATCATCAAAACATAATGCTATGCGTGTTCATAAGTAAGTCTGCATACCTGTACAAATGATGATGCTGTTTTTGAGTCTGGACGGTGGCGACAGCTTTGCGCCGCAACGTCACGGAGTTCATGCTATGGTTCTCGCGAAGGCTTAGACAGTGGACGCATGTGGGCGCGTCGGTCACGTGGACAGCAATACTTTCCCATTCCGTTGGATCTCGGCGACAGGTCAGGCTTATTCCTCACTGTCGCAGTCTGCTTGCCTGGCACCTTGTCAGTCTGACCACAGAAGGGTTCGAAAGAGAACCGAGGTCAACGCTAGAGGACGGTGCTGTACCAGGATCTACGTTCAGGCCGTCGACTGAGACAGCGTGATGTCCAGCATCACAAGGTTAGGGTGCTTCAGGCCAAGGTGTGTGTTGTTTGTAGCTGCTTCTGGACCTGGAAACCGAAAGCGTGGGCAGACTTCCAGGGCATGTGGTATGCCACTCACAAGTGCGACTGCTCTCGGTCAGTGTATTACAGGTATAGTGATCCATTACTGGTCAGTCAAGTACTGACTGCAGCGCAGCGTGCGAGACCATCTGCAATACCTAGAGAGAGATCTTCGCTCTCCCAAAATGCTCGTAGCTTCTGGTGGTCCTCTTCCTCAAAACCGTCGCCAGCTCAAGCTAGCCAGGAGCAGCCAGTAGAGGCGGCGCGGCCTGACGCACTTGTACCAGAAGAACTACCAGCAGAGTCGGCTAGCGTGGTCGAGGCGTCCGCATCGACAGATGCCCCTGTCACGAACACTTCTCTGCCCGACCTTCCCTCGGATGTCCCATTGCCCGACCTGTCTGCAACTCCTATTCCGTCGCCACTACACTATGGTGACCTGGCGGCCCTCGGGCTGGCTGGCTGGACTCCGGCAGGCCTATGTCGGTGGGGAACCGAGCTACTGCAGGTGTCAACGGGGATGCCTTGGTTCTGGACGATTGTCGGTGCGACATTCATTTCGCGCTTGATCCTCTTCCCCTTCACTGTGAAGTCGATGCGCTCGACGGCTGCGATGGCACCATACACGGACGAGATCAACGACCTTCGCGATAAAATGCAGACAGCGCAGAAGACCCGCGATATGCTTACGCTCCAGAGCGTTGCCATGAAACAGCGCATGATATACGAGAAGGCGGGCGTGAGCATGGTTGGGATGGCTATCCTGCCGATTGTTCAGCTACCCGTTACATTGGGCATGTTCTTCGGCGTGAAGAAGCTGTGTGACTTCCCGCTTGAACAGCTCAAACACAGCGGGGTCTCGTTCCTCCCTGACCTTACGCTTGCGGACCCGACTGGTATTTTACCGGTCGTGTCGGCAGTTGCCATGAACATTCAACTCACGGTGAGTTCACTGGAAACTACATTTTGTCTTACGTAGCTAATACTACTTTCTCAAGCTGGGCGCGCGGGACATGGTAACCGCCCCCCATATGGCACACATGATTAACTTCTTCCGCGTGCTGTCCCTCGTCGGTATCCCTCTCATGTGGAATCTTCCCTCTGTAAGTCGCTTTATTTCTTGTCCTACTTCTGTATTTATAACCGACCGGACTCTTAGGGCGTGCTCGTCTATGTTATTTCTAGTATCACAGCCATGTCGATACAGAGTGTGGTCCTCCGCCAACCAGCGGTACGCAGGGCGCTCGGTATTCCAATCGTTGAGCGGAAACACGAGATCAAGTCAGCCTCTTTCTTGGAGTCTATTGACTACGCGAAGAAGTGGTGGGAGAATAAAAAGAAAGAGCAAGAAGATGTCATTCGTACTAGTCGACGACGATAGTGCATGGGATCTCAGGGCCAGACAGTCTTTAAGTAGAGTATATACTCGGATAATTGCTTACTATTCTCACTGCTCACAGCATACGATTTGACCCCCGTCCTATCTGGTTCACCCAACACGCTCACGGGTAGGTTCATGAAATTAGCATCGTGCATCCAAATTGCCTCTTCGCAAGCGAAGGTTGTTTGCTATGGGCGCTTGTTGATTCATCTCTTAAACTGAAGACGAAACGCGCCTGCCCTGAACCCGATCAAAATCTGCATTTTTTTTCTCATTTCTGCCTTCGCGGTAAACGCGCCCACCTTCATCGATCCCTTGCTTCTTCCCCTTTCCTTCCCGCTGCACAATGTCTCTCGATCTCGCAAAGCTCGAAGCTCACCTGGCTACCAGGTCGTACGTTGAGGGGTGAGTTTCTGCACACGCTACGCTTCGTCCAGCATTGGGCGACATGATGAGTTTTGCTATGGTCCGTGTTTCCAAGAGGCGACTAGACACCGCCGTTCAAGTATGCCGACAACCTTTTACCTAGCCTTCTGATCTTCTATACAATCATCAAAACTTAGGAGAGACTTTTGAACTGATAGTTGTTTCCTCCCAGGTACACGCCCTCGCAGGCGGATGTTCATGTCTTCAAAGGCATCAATGAGGCCTCATTATATCCCAACGTCACCCGCTGGTACACCCACGTCAAGTCATATGTGTCTGAGCACGCTTCGCTCCCCGGCTCCAGCACGGCTGGCGAGGCATTCTTCGGTGCCTCTGCTCCTGCGGCCGCGGAGGGCGATGACGACGATGAAGTCGATCTCTTCGGCTCGGATGACGAAGAGGATGCTGAGGCGGAGCGCGTCAAGGCTGAGCGTGTCGCCGCGTACAACGTGAAGAAGGCCGCCAAGCCCAAGACCATCGCCAAGGTTCGTCTCAGTGTGTTCTGCGCCCCTCGTAGCCCGTGTAGTAGAAACAAAATGTGCCTCTGTATCTATGTGTTGAATGCGCTGTTAATCATGCATTATGTAGTCCGTCGTGACGTTCGAGGTGAAGCCCTGGGATGATGAGACCGACATGGCAAAGCTTGAAGAGAGCGTACGATCCATCGAGATGCCGGGGCTTGTCTGGGGTGCTAGCAAGCTTGTCCCCATTGGTTACGGTATCAAGAAGCTCCAGATTACCCTCGTTGTCGGTGCGTTGTTATAGTGTGGACGTGCCTGAAGGCTTTTACTCATCAAATTTCCCCATTGTGCAGAGGACGAGCTGGTCTCTCTGGACGACCTCCAGGAGAAGGTCGCCGAGTTCGAGGACTACGTGCAGAGCTCGGATATTGCTGCCATGCAGAGTGAGTATATGTTCACCCTTTTCACGTGGTTGTAGGCGCTGACCTACTCATTTGCAGAGCTCTGAGCGTGTTCCATTGCATTCACATCTATTTTGGGGTTGAGCATGGAAAGAAATTGTATACACGCTGTTGTACGGATCATAACCAATTTGTAGCATTTCTGTACAACTGTGAGCGGGCGGTTGATAAGCGCTGTCAAGCTGAGGCCCGATCTCCCTCCAACGCTCGTTTCAGTGATGTGGTTCCCAGCCACCGACATTGAGCGGGTAAAGTGACAATCCTTATGTTCTGACATTGTCGGCAACGACGCCTGTAGGCCTTGGATTGAGCAGAGGCCGAGAACACCAGAATTTAGGCGGGAGGCGGACGCCAAGATATATCACGTGGTCGCTAGGACGACGAGTGCTTTCGTTCCCCCCCGCCTTTTGCTTTCAACGCCCACCAGCTCGTCCTCGCCGCGCCCCGTAACCCGTCCACTCGTTCATTTCTACGCCATGAAATCCATCGCTGTTATACCCGTGTTCGCCGCCGTGGCACTGGCCTCTGTAAGTCGTTTTTCAGCATGAGGTGGCCGAATTTGAATGGTCTAATTTGCTTGTAGTCTTCTGCCCTCATTCCTTCAGGCATCAGCTCTGGCTGCTCAAATTTCTTGACGACCTTTAACAACGACTCGAGCCTTGCCACCTGTACCGCTCCTCTCATCGAGGCAACGTCGCAATTTGGCCCCAGCGCAAACAGCAGCTCGAGCCCGAGCACGTCCGCTGTCGAGAGCGCACTCAGCAGTCTCTGCAGCTCGTCCTCAGCATGCTCTTCCACCACCATCCGTTCGCAGCTTGCCGCGTTCTATGCCGCTTGCACAAGCGAGCTTACCACTAACAAGAATGGCGCCGTCCTGCGCACGTATGACGTGCTGTACTCGATCATCCCGCTCTCCGAGGCGATGTGCTCCAAGAGCGATACTGGCTCGTACTGCGTGTTGGACATCGCGACGACCGGCAGCAACTCTACGGGCACCGACGACTCCAGCTCGTCGTCCGGCTCCAGCTCTTTCTCCGAAATGGCGTCTAACCTTTGGACCTCTGCCACAAGTGCCGCATCGCCTGCTTCCAAGCGCGACTCCTCGCAGCAGACGATCTCAATCGTCCCCAACGTGACCACTTTCAACCAATACAACATCCTGTTCCTATTCCTCTCGCCCAATGGAACGACGGGCAACACGTGCACGTCTTGCGCACGGAACGTCCTCACGTCGTACATTTCGTTCGAGTCGACTGTTCCCTACGCACCGGGTATGTCCGCGAGCACAATGCTCAGCGGACAGGGCGCGCTGTACTCGGCGGTCCAGAAATTATGCGGCGCTAGCTTCCTGAGCGGTGCAGCCCAAGCTGCTGGCGAGTTGTCGGGCGGTGTTGTCCACAGCTCCAGTGCAATCAAGACCGCGGCCGGCAGCGTTGCTGCCGGTGGTGTCATGCTCGGCGCGGCGGCACTATCGCTGTTTGCTTTGTTCTAAGGGGGAGGTGTGCGGGAAAGTTGAAGAGAAAGGAGGATTTCCGCCCTGGCACGTTTGTTTTTGCTGTGCGTTTGGTGCATGTAGCCGTGAGCTGCTTTTTCTCTTTCACACTACCTATACCCTGTGCCGTCTACATCACGGACCTGAAATAGCTGCCACTTAATAGCATTGTTGCGATCTCTATGTTACGAGGGGTTAGCTCAACGTGTGGTGTGCGGGACTTAAGTTGCATGTATACTACTAACGTAGGTCTCAGACAAGTTATGAGCAGGTGAGTGCCTCATCGAATGTCATAACATTCTTATATTCATCCAACAAAATGTGATGTAGGACTCGCTGCATAGCTACATCCGTGGATAGCAGTCTCTTAGCTACTGCCAGGGGAGGGGTCCTGGAAGCCACGTTCGTGACCATTGTTATCGCCTGTTAAGATGAGGTGAAATCATGGTGCGGACATCTTTGATCCTTTACATTCGATGTAAACTGCAGCGACAGGGGTCGGCAAGGATCTATTCTCGTGCAGACAACGCCGTTAAAATACAGCTTCGCAAGTTGCTTCTGCAGCTTGGTCATGGAGCCGGAGACTGTTGTGACTCGTGAGTGTTTGATTCGTTTTCTCTAATACCTCGCCCGTGCAGTCATGTGGCCCCTCCTGTCTATTTTTTCCCGCCTCGTGCATAGACAGTCCGAGGTAGCCGGGAACAACAGTAGGCTTTCAAATCAATAGCGACTTGGGGCAGCTGGTTCCTCGACCACGATACTGTCACGGCAGGTTTACATTTCTGTCATCTGTCCAAGTAAAGTCTCTCGCATTCCTGATCAGGGTTAGGCGTGGGTGAGTGATCGATTGCCAATCCTAATCCGGAGTCTCCTCTCGACGCCAGCCGTGGACAAGCCGGTCGGATTGCGAAGAAGATCGAAGGGAACTCATGTGCCATCCTATGTTGCCGGCATGGGTCAAATTTATCGTGGTATGTGATTTGTTGTTCGGCCTATTCTTTAGGTACGTCCTGCCGGGTCGCACACGAGGTGGCAGATAACGGATATATCTCAAGTGATACGTGCCTGTGAAGGGATACCGACACATACAAGAGCATGGCAGCCGCGACTGCACCTTACTGCCTGACGCTGAGCGACCCACCATGTTTCTCAACGCCGTCTTCGCCGCTGCGTCGCTCCTAGCGGCCGTCTGCCATGTCGACGCACTTTGGCCACTGCCGCGCAGCCTCAGTGAGGGGACCAGCGCCCTCCGTCTGTCGTATGGATTTCATATCACGCTCCCGCCCGACATTGCCAGCCCGCCTCTTGACTTGATTGAGGCTGTCGCCCGCACCCAGGCTTACCTATTCACCGACAACCTTGGCAGGCTCGTCGTGGGCCGGGGTGCGAGCGACGTCAGCGCGTTCGAAACTGCTCCGTATTTGCCGGAGTTGACGCTCTCCCTCGCACCTGGCTCAACGGTGCTGTCTATTACCGCGGAGGCACAGAAGCCACTCGGAGAGCGAGATGAGGCGTACACGCTCACTGTCCCCTCGAACGGCTCGGCGGCATCGATCACAGCGACATCCACACTGGGCCTCTTCAGAGGTCTCACAACGTTCGGCCAGCTGTGGTATGAGTACGATGGTACAATTTATGCCATCAACACGCCCCTCGAGGTCGAGGACTCCCCCGCCTACCCATATCGTGGCCTGCTGCTCGACACCGCACGCAACTACTTCCCCGTGTCCGACTTGCTGCGCCAGTTGGACGCCATGAGCATGGTCAAGATCAACCAGTTCCACTGGCACGTTGTCGACAGCCAGAGCTTCGCGCTCCAGATCCCCGGGTACGAGGAGCTCGCGGAATACGGCGCGTACTCGCCGCAGATGATCTACTCTGCGAGCGACGTCGTGGAGATCGTTTCGTACGCGGGCGCACGTGGGATTGATGTCTTGGTCGAGATTGACACACCCGGCCATACCGCGGCCATCGGCGACGCGCACCCTGACTTCGTCGCGTGCAACCTGGCTCGCCCATGGGCAGACTACGCCGCCGAGCCGCCCGCAGGCCAGCTTCGCATGGCGAACAAGACCGTCGCGGAGTGGACTGCGGGATTGTTCTCGGCCGTCGCAGAGATGTTCCCGTCGACAATCGTGAGCACGGGCGGAGACGAAGTGAACACATACTGCTACCAAGAGGACCCGGAGACGCAGGCAATCTTGAAAGCAAGCGATTCCACCCTCGAAGAGGCGTTGAACACATTCGTCATGGGCACGCACGGTGCGCTGCTCAAGGCGGGCAAGACGCCCGCAGTGTGGGAGGAGATGGTGTTGGACTACAATCTGACACTATCGAACGAGACGCTCGTGCTGGTGTGGATCTCATCCGAGGACGTGCAGGCGGTCGCGGAGAAGGGGTTCCGGGTGATACACGCCGCGTCGAACTATTTTTACCTCGACTGTGGCGCCGGCGAGTGGATCGGAGACGACCCGTCGGGGAACAGCTGGTGCGACCCATTCAAGACGTGGCAGTACACGTACACATTCGACCCGCTCGCGAACCTGACCACGGAGCAGTACCCGCTGATCATGGGTGGCCAGCAGAACCTGTGGACGGAGCAATCGAGCCCGTCGAACCTGGACCCGATCGTGTGGCCTCGCGCGGCGTCCTCGGCGGAGGTGTTCTGGAGCGGCGCAGGCGGTAACTTGACGGCAGCACTTCCCCGACTGCACGACGTGTCGTTCCGCATGCAGCAGCGCGGGATCAATTCGATTCCATTGCAGCCTTTATGGTGTGCGCTGAGACCGTTCGAGTGTGACTTGACGTGGTAGATGTGTCGAGTCGAGGTCAATGCTCGTAGGCTTTCAATCACGATTTATGATGCGAATTGTATTTTCTTGAGGGCAGTCCAGGACTTTGCGGTCGTATTGGATGCTCACGTATGACGGGGTTTTAGCACCTGAGATTGCTTAATGTGTTGACGCAATATACAGAGTGCAATAGGACTGTGCGAGCAAGCGTGCTGTATTCTTGTATATTGCGAGGACAGTCATGGTCGACAACGGCACCGAGGACGCAAGCGGTATTGAACGCGCCTATCGCTTTGACCATCACAATCACAATGTAGAATATTGGACTGATTTGCGTATACCAGGATATGCTTGGCAGCGAAGGTATCCTAGAATACCGACGCAATCTGATCAAGCAAGGAGGGCAAGGAGAAGAGCCCGTCCATCATTGCGAACATTGTCAGTATCGTCGAAAGTAGAAATCTATCTTGACGATGAAGGAAGGGTCTTTTAGCCGCATTGAATGCACTTATAATCTAGGGAGCTAGAGTATACACTGGTTTCATCAATGAGACAGACTCCTAGCAGAGCCCCGAAAAAATCAAGATTCAAGAACTCGAACTCGGCTCCCGGCGCAGAGCACGTGACTGACGCGTTTGTGGCTTTGCCCGTGTTCCATGCGCCAAGTTCCATCTTTGTCCAGGAACTGCCTTCAGTTCTGACTACACAAAGTAATTCTCTTGTATCTGAACCGGGTCGATCGGTTTCGCCACCCGATTGCTTCTCTCATCACCACCCGAAGGCACGTCGCGTGTGCTGAACCATTGTTCTCCTACGCCATCACTGATGCTTTCAAACCAGCCACGTACTTTTCACGGCGAGCCACCCAGTCCACAAGCCACACCGTCCGCATATATTCATATTTAAGAGATGTGTCGAGCGACCTCAATCCAAGACCCGCGTCCCCTATGGATCGTAAGCTGGAATCCCCCGTCTGTCAGAAATTTTCGAACCTCAATATTAACGGCACACCCTCTGCCCCAAAGGCCACTAGCAGGGATGCATATCTACAAGGTGACACCGATGCCAGACGTCAGGCAGTCATTGAAGACATTGGCAAGGCGATTCCCCAGGTGCCTGTCAGCTATTTCATGAAGGCACTGGTTCCCAAAGTACGCAGAGGGATCAATGTCGACAAGACTATGAAAAAGCTCAAGAAAGATGGCGATATTGTCGATGGCCACTGGGCTGTTCTACCCGATGATCCAAAGAAGGCGTCTTTAAAGGAAGATGATTACTTCAAGTCGCTCGTCAATGTCGCGCGAAAGATTGTCTCAGCAAGCGGCGGAAAGGAGAAAGACCAGCTCCTGGAACTCGTTCAGCAGCCCAGCGAGTCACCGGAAGCCTATACAAGGACATCGGAAACCAGGCCCGACGGCTGTTTCGTACTGAAGGAGAGGCCAGCGCGCCTTCAGTGGAAAGACGTGGCATTATGTGCAGAATACAAGAAGAGAGACCGGCAGGGCGATAAAGATGATGTGCGTTGTCAAGCTCCTTACAATTCCCATCGATTGACCTTTCCACAGGATGTGCTCAAGGTCCTCTGGAGCATGCACCAATGCATGCGTGAGGATGCAAGGCACCGGTTTGTCTATGGTATGACTATCGAGAACAATACCATGAGGCTGTGGTTCTCTAGCCGTGCAGATACCCTCGTTAGTGAAACGATTGACTGGAGAACAGTAAGTGGGCCTCTATAATTGGAATGATTGTCTCTCACCAGGTGTTCCCTAGGACTGCAAGGCTGTCGTGCATTTTTTCTTAGCAATGATGTTCGCAAAGGAACACCAGGTCGGTTGGGATCCTACTATCGAGTACGTTGTGGATCCCAAAGATAAACACAAACTCGTTCCCGGGAAAGACGGGGCACCGTGCTTAAATATCTTGATGCAAGACGACAAGAAAAGACGGACTTGGTACCGCACATATGGCCTCCTCTCCGATCATGGCGCTCATGGCGGGCCAGGTCGAGGAACACGGGTCTGGAAAGCAAGGAAGTTGAATAGGAATAAACAACCAGAGGGCGACTTTGTTGCGCTGAAAGATTCATGGATCGACCACGATAGACCCAGGGAAGGAAGTATTATGCAAGCCGTTTTGGATTCGGTGTCCGACCCGGATGAGCGGGATCTTCTCGCCGAGCTTTGCCTGACTGTGATTGTTCACGGCGACGTTCACATTGAAGGAGCGCGAGACGACACTCGAGAGGTCATGAGACGTGGCTATGATATTCCGGCTGATTATGGAAGTTTCAAGCTTCAAGGGCGCCCGAAGGATGGCATATGCACGAAAACCAACAACACTGGAGCAAGCTTTCCGTCAAACTCCGGAACTGGGCACCCTCGCTCACAGAAACCGCAGAAAAAACCAGCCACTCCGAGACCTCATTTGCATCATCCGCGAGTCCACTACCGTATCGTTTTCGAGGAAGTGTGCAAGCCTATATATGATGTAACTTCGCTCAAAGACATTTTCGCCATTTTGATAGACGCATTGTCAGGTGAGTTCAAGCAATCTTGCCGTCGCCGTTTGCACAGACTCACACTTCACAATCTCAGCTTTGAAGATCATGCACAAAGCTGGATGGGTGCATCGCGATATCAGTTCGGGCAATGTGCTCGGGTTCATCCGCAATGGCCGAATGGTAGGCAAGCTCGCAGATCTCGAGTACACTATGAAAGTCAGCGCTCCAGACAAAGGGTACCATGAGATCCGTACAGTGAGTATAATTTATCCATATCCAATATGAAGACTTTCGTTATCTGACGTACCTGAAACAGGGAACGCAGGAATTCATGGCCGTCGAGGTAGAAGGCACGAAATATTACTTCAATGGGACGAAGACGAAGACTGTCCTTGACACGTCGAAACTTTCAGCTCGGCAAGAACGCGACATGCTTCAATCAGGCGAATTAGCTGACGATATTAAACCTGTGACAAACGCAGCTCTCGAAAACGCGGTGTTTCGATACAATCCCCTCCACGATCTCGAATCCCTTTGGTGGCTCGCGGCTTATTTCATTTTCAACAGAGCTGTCATCCTCGTCGGCGGAAAGATGCCGCCCATGGGCGCCGCCGAGCTAGGAAACTACGAAGAACAACGCATGTGTGCAGCGGAAATGTTCTACTCAAGCCATTACAGGCACACACTCATGACGAGCGAGGATACATTTCCAGCATGGATCCCTCGCCTACATGGGGCTGTCCGGCCAATAGCAAGTACCCTGAAGCACATGCGGGAGCAGCTAGAGGCGCGCTACAGAGAAGTGGAGTTCGACGCCACATCCATGGCTATGATCGATCACACTGTCGCGGTTAATGTTGCTGCTTTCTTCATGCGTCGTTTAGGGGACGCCCTGCAATACGCTAAGGTCGAGGATATCGAGGTGGGTGCCCTCGATGTTGACCCACGGGCAGCAATCGTCCCTCCGCCGCATGACTATACAGCTCGTGAGGTGCAGGTGCTTGCCTTGGTAGGCTCTCCTGTATCGAAGGCGATCGGAAAACGCATCATGATCGAAGAAGCCTCGAATGGTGACCAACTGGATGACGACCTTGTGCTCATGGGACCTATGAGTAAGCCTGACTTTGGACGACGAGTCACGCGACGGGAAGGAAATAACGGATCTCAAGACTCCATGAGTCCTACTTCCAGTTCGTCCTCAGAAACAGTCTCTAGGGATCCAACTACCTCCAAGGCCAAGGACAAATAGAAGTCAAAGCCGAAGCGCAACTTGAAGACGATTTTAAATTAGGCTGCGCTATGATAGAGGTACCGATCCATTTTGTCTCGTCTCTCACTCCAGGACAGGACCGCTTGAATTATTTACAAACCCCCTTAGGTCGTACTTTAGGACTCGATCCGCATGCATTTTTCTCGCATTCTGTCACATATACTGCATCTTGCTCCTGCTGAGTAATTCTTCTTCATAAAACAATAAATGCTTGGTTGATCGGAGTGTGTTTGAGACCATGACAGCGCATCTTCTCAACTCGGAAATATCCTCTGCAAGCGGCCTACGCACGTACTGTCGTTCATACGCCTTCTTCGATGTATCCTTCTCGACGAGGTGCCTATAATACTTCGTGTGCTCAAAAGACGCGAAGGTTACAAAATTGTCCGCTGCCGGAAATTGCATTTGCGGTACTCGCCTGAAGAATAGACTCGGGAATTTACCTTGGTCTTTCAGTCTGCGTGATGGTACTATTGTAACTGAACTAACACCAGAGATGCCGTCGCTGTGTTCTGGCCAGTGGCCGTCAGAAAAAGAAGACCTTCGCAAGTCATTGATAAACCGGGATATCTACAAGCATGTCCACTGCAGAATTATATTGAAAAGTGGCCACACGCGACGGCGCCGGTACTAAGTAAACCCTCCGAGTCCCGACTTATTATAGCAAGACGCATGCTATCGGAATTTTCTGGTGATATAAGGGTCTGCCTTCATGGCTCAACTCGTTACTTATCAGGAATGGGAGACGCAGTAATCTCTAACTCAGAAACTTGAGTTGCTCAGTCAGAACTTGGAGCAGTACCTGATGGACGCAATTGTGCCGTTGGCCGCACGTTTCCCGACGCGTGTCTCACGGGTCTCAAACTGGGTGGTTTCTTCACTTCCCGGAAAGTACTTTCACTCGCTAAACTTGGTTACGGTGGAGGCAGTGGTAATGCAACACTCTCCAGATGCGGAGATCAACACATTTAGAAGAGGATCGTTCCCGTCCTGTAGAAGATTTTGATATGAGATTAAGGGATACCGGATTTTGGAAAGGCACGCGTGTGGGTCCGATCTTGATGTGGTCTCGATCAATGATGCAACGAGGACGCTGAGAGTTTGACGATCTGAGTTTGAGTTTGACCTTCACCTGATACTGCTCACCGCGGCAGTGTTCTTTTACAAGGAGCGTATATTCTTCTCATGTCAAATCTACCGTCTCCGTCTTTCCAGGGTCCACTGATGATCAGCGCATCGTCCGTTATTGACGCGCCCATAGACAAAGTATGGCAGATCCTCGTCGACTTCACGTCCTATGCCGAATGGTACGTCCGAGTCCCACACGTTCACATAAGGGCATGCTCATACTGAGGCGTGTATCAACTCTCAGGAACACCTTCGTGTACGGTGTGCATGTCCCTGCGTAGACAGTGTACACCGCTAGCTGACACACGGGAGCAACAGACACAAACAGATAATCGTAGGACAGTTCTTCTAAGGAGCCGTTGCCCGA
>NW_020169847.1:1003846-1010470 GCF_002117355.1 Postia placenta MAD-698-R-SB12 | reverse complement strand
CTGACACAGCGGTTATTGATATCATTGGTGATCCATGTATGCTACGGGTCGATATGAGCGACCCTGTAAATTGTATACCCGCCCTATTCTTCTTCCTTACTTACCACTAAGGATATCACGCCACTGTCGAGTAAGACGGCCCAGAATAAAGGATCAAAACAAAGAATCACCGCCCCACTGCTGTGCCGCGCGAATATGTTCATCCACAACGACGATTCTATGACTCTTCGCGTCGAGCCCAAAACGGATGACAGCAAGAGCCTCACCAATGAATGGTCTCGCCACGCATACCTTCGTGCTGATGGAATCCGCACACATGAAGGCATACAACGTCAATATCGGCGGGGGTAGTGCAGCAGACGAGCTGCAGTGGAGCAATCAGTTAATGAGTTAGTACATGCATGTGTGGGCGTGCGAGTCCTCTCCAGTGGCTTGATCGCTCGGTGGTGGCACGTCAATGCGGGTTGTCGTACAGGAAGTTGGGAAGCAATACCGGCCTCCTTTGAAGGCAGAAGATCACTAATCAATAGCCGCAATCATAAGTCAAAGTGTACAGTGAAAAGGCTTATGTCTGATGTAAAATACGTGATCGCACTTTACAAGGCAAGAAGAATGCTGTTTGTAGATACTTAGGAACCTCAACTTCTTTCTGCGGTGGAAGTGTGGCGTGTGACTTGTGCCAACCTTCCACGTGATGAATGCGTCTGTGGCTGCCGCATGCGGGCGCCGGAGATCATCTTGGAATCTGTGCCACTTGGCTGAATTCATCTGGTCTTGCTGTCATCGCCACTATTGAGCCAATCAACCAAACACGCGTCTGTGATTTGAGCCCTTGAGCCACCGTCATTCAGTCAGTGACCACGCACTTGAACGAAGGCACGATCCACAGGTGCTAGCACCGGGCGGCTCACAAACTTCACAGCAGGTAAGCATTGTCTCCTCCAAGGCAGAGACTAACCACGTTTCTCACTTTCACTTGAGTGTATAGCTCTCTAATCCTTTGTCCTTCCAGCCACATGCTGACGGCTCTTCTCCGCGTGTTTCGCAGCTCACGGAAATTAAACACAGTGTCGAAGTTGGATTTCCTGATCACATCTTCTGGTCATATAAAATGCAGCAAGATACATCGCTCGAGGACCACAAACCAACATGGAGGGTGAGCCATCCTCTGATGCCTCCAGTGCCAACACACCTGCTAACCGGGGCGAAACACCGGTCCGCACCAAGGCTGTCCAAAGCGCGTCTTACATGGAAGGCAACCTCGATGCAGCTCGCGGAGCTGTGATGCAAGATCTTGGAACGACCATACCGGAGGTCTCGACCAGATTCTTCCAGACGCACCTCCTTCCTCCGCTTCCCGCAGATATTAACGTCAAACAAGTAGTCAACAAACTCCGCAAAGGCAAAGGCAAAGGCATCAAAGGGAACCGTTGTGCAAAATTTCCGAAGGATCCCAAAAATTCTACCGAGTGCGAGGATGGCTGCTTTAAATCTCTCGAAGATGTGGCAACAGCTATCGAGGCGGTTACAAGTGCAATGACAGGCAAGAAACAGCTGCTCAAATTTGTTCAGAACCCAGGCGACGCGCCCGAATCCAGTATGAGGACGTCGAAAAGTCGCCCGGATGGATGTTTCATGCTCAAGTCACAGCATAAGCGTAGCTTGCGATGGATGGATATCGCGCTTTCCGCTGAATACAAGAAGGTGGAGACCCTTGCAACTAAGGATGATGTAAGCATATCCGATTTCGCTCCTGAATACTTGGCTGATAGCTGTGGCAGGATGTTCGAAAGGTTATCTGGAGCATGCATCATTGCATGCGGGAGGATGCGAGACGCCGGTTCACTTACGGGCTCACAGTTGAAAATAGGACGATGCGGATGTGGTTCGGCAGCCGCACAGAGCTGCTTGTGAGTGAACCAATTGATTTTATGTTGGTGAGTTGTGCCTCCATCGTATTCTTCATGTCTTGTTCTCACTGTAATCTGTATAGGAGCACCATAAGGTCGTTCATTTCTTCGTCGCGATGATGTATGCGGCTGAACATGAAGCGGGATGGGATCCCACGATTCAATATGTCTGGAAAAACGACAAAAAGAACGACGAGCTTGTGTTGGACGAAGAAGACAACCCCCGCCTCGACATCGATGTCCAAGATGGGAATGGAAAGGTCGTACGATATCGGACGACTAAATGGTTATCAGACGATGGCGCAAATGGTCTGCGAGGCAGGGGTACGCGCGTCTGGGAGGTGTGTATACTCGACAAGGGCGGGGAAGGTGTCGATCGCTTTGCTCTCAAAGATCAGTGGATCGATCACGACCGACTACGAGAAGGCATGATTATACACCAGCTTCGGAATGCAACAACATCTGATGCGACACCTGATGCGACAAAGCGCATTATCGAACAATCGCTACTCACTGTGGAGCATCACGGAGATGTCTACGTGGAAGGCATGCTCGATCATACCCGCAATCTCATGACACGCAACGGCCGGCCGCACCCCTATACCCGCTTCAAACTTCAGGAGCTTCCGGAGAACGGAGTCAAAGAGACCACTACAACCAATCCGAAACAACGAACACCGGCAGGCGTGGGCTACCACCAGTCCCCAGAGGAACTGACGACACCGTCCGTACAGAAGATCGAGACGTACCATCCAAAGGTTCATTACCGTATCGTGTTCAAGGAGGTATGCAAGCCGATTCATGAATACACCTCGCTTAAGGAAGTCTTTGCCATTCTCGTGCATGCTGCACTTGGTAAGTTCGTAACGTGTTGTCGCACTTGGTGTCAGAACTCATTGTTGGCTTGTACAGCACTGATGGCCTTGCATGATCTTGGATGGGTACATCGCGACACCAGCATAGGCAACCTCCTCGGCTTCATTCTGAATGGAGTGCTGTATTGCAAGCTCTCAGATCTCGAATATGCAAAGCCGATGGATGACTGTTTGGGACACGAAATCCGGACTGTGAGTGTCTGACGACGTTCACAGTTTGCATTGCTTATCGCCGTCTCCTGTGAACAGGGAACTAGATCGTTCATGTCAGTCGAAGTCTATGATCTGAAGTACAGATTTACCTCGTCAAAATCACTGAAAGCAAAGGCGGAAGAAGCCGAGCCTCCAATGACACATGCTGACTGTCAAGTCGCGTGGGACCTGGTTAATGCATCACAACATGGTAATCCTGAGACCACTGGTAAGCTCAAGACGACCTCCAGTAAGAGTACTACCATCAGGCCATTCCGGTACAACGCCCTTCATGACATTGAATCCCTTTGGTGGGTGGCGATATACTTCATCTTCAACAGGTCGGTGGTCAAAGTTGATGGCGAACCCCCATCCATGGATGCGTTGCAGCGGGGAAGCTACGAAGTTCAGAAATGGTACGCTGACTTGCTGACCACGTCACCGCACGAGAGACTAGCTGTTCTTAAAGACGACCTTGCCCTGGAGACGGAAATTATCCACTTACATGTCGCCATGCGGGGGATTGCCAACGAGCTCAACAAGACCAGGGCAAAACTAGTCGAGTGTTATTACAAGGCTGAGGAGGATCTAGACGCAATCCGTCACACAATCGGCCACAACCTCCTCTGTAATATCTTCATAAAGAGCTTCATAACAATTCGCGATAACCTCCGTCTAAAGGACATTGAAATCGACATCCTGCGCAAGGACCCACGACAAGAGGTCGAGAATCCATGTGAGATCCCGACTGCCGAGGGTTGGGACGTTGCTACCAATAACAATAATGGTACCAACACGGGACGAAATTCAGATGCAACTGACCGGGGGTCCGACTTCGAGGGCCAAGCTCGAGAGGTGGGCGTCGGAGACATCGCCGAAGAGGCAACTGCCAAGGATGGTGCGCAAAACGTAGTTGTCGAAGACCCCGACGCTGGACGATCCGTGGACAAGACTACCGGTCCATCCGTCCCTCAAATCTCGACAGAGCCCCTTGTCGAAGGACGCTCTACTCGTCCGCAGCGTAAGCGTGCTCCTCCCGTCCGATATACGGGGACAGAGTACAATTTGAAGAAGGGCATGACGAGCAAGACCGCATCATCGTCATCAGCTCCGGCTGCAGCATCAAAGACTGCGACCGGCCAATCGACCTCAGGGACTACGTCTAGCACTAAGAATAAGGCAAAGTCAAAGGCAAAGTCGAAGGCAAAGTTAAAGACGAAGTAGGTGCAGCCTATGTGTCGAGGTACGGAACTGGCCTTCTGTTCTAACTTGCGGCTTGGCATCGGGACTCTGGATGTTTGATACGTTTCATGCTTAGAAAATGGGTCTATTTATGACTTTGGCCGCTGTCGGTTGTACTAGTTTAATTTCTCGATCTTGTTGCTCACGATTGTTCCATGACTGCTACTAGTGTTCCCCATATATAACTACTGTCCATATAAAACTGGATTTTACAAAATAATAATAATAAACTGTCCCATCACCTTAACAAGTGCACTTCTCTGAGAGCTCATCGGTGTTCAACCTGTTGATCAAGGCGCACAAGTGACAAGGGATGCGTCACTGCTTGAGTGTGCCCTCCGAGTCTGTATCTGACGGTGATTGGACAGAGGCATCCAAGCAAAAGATGAGTCCGTTCCCCAAGCCGTGATTGATAAATTCTACAGTACAGGAGCCGCCCCATGTAAGTAGGGCAAATGGCGGGAGGTCCTTATTGTTTTACAGCTTTTCACCGCGAATTCGATAACTCGAGGCCGCCTTCTCTCTGGTGCTTCTGCTGCAGCAACGCGCCCTTGGGCTTGATGCTCGTGATCACGTCCGCCATCCTGTATATCGGCTGTAAGATCGGCCGTGGTTCGTTCGGCCGTGCGAGCTAGAACTTGTGCAGTGATCGGCATCCTGCACGATGGTGCATTCTACGAGTCTGTACTGCAGACCGCAGATAATGCGAAGACTCATCATAGCACCAGTATTTCATGAGCTCATCGTTTAAAAAACTTGTCGGCTTGTAGGTGCCGCCAATCGAGCCTAAGGAGCGCCTTCGAGCTTGCTTTGCTGAGATGGTACCAAGAATGCTGGACGTTCTTGCTTCTCGCCAGAGGGGAAGCCTTCCAAGCCACGACCGATAACCTTCAAGCTCATTGTGATCGCGTCGCAAAGGATAGTGTGCAGGACCGCCACTGCGAGAGCGTGTAGTCAGCTCATGCCACAGGATCTGGTGACAGGTAGCCCATCGTCATGGATATGGACATCTGGCCAATACGGCCTTACCAGACTGACGCCGCCCGACTTGCGGCCGAGCGGATGACGCTCAGACTATGAATCTAGAGCGGGTTCGAGACACCTGCATCGAATAATGGGCCTCTTGCCTGGCCGTGAATGGCAGACGGCAGGACGAAATAGACTTGCGCAATCATGCATGAGCGCGGCGTAAGCATACAGCTGTGCAATTGGGCTCGTGCACGCACCATGCTCATCGGCTCTCAACGTCCTTGTGCACCGCGGTTGACGGGATGACTTGATCTGTACAGCATGGATATCAGACTCAGTCATGTCCGAGCTGAACGTGACCCTGGCGCCAGGACGGATGCCCTATGAGCACGTACGCCGTGGGTCGGGGTTCGCGGCCCCCCAATCGGCGCGTGTCGCTTCCTCAAGCCCGGCATAATGCCTGGGTCGCGGGCAGGTTGTCTGAGTCTGCGCAAGGGAAGACAATGTGCAATTGCACCGCAAGAAAGCTCGAAGGCCCGGAGAGTGTATATGCAAGATCGCCTCTTGGGGACCCGGGAAGCACGCCTCACGATATAGTGGTACCAGCCAGCGCAGCGTTTTTGGCGGCCTCAGAAGGCGACTTCTTTCATGATCATGATAGTAAGAGGGGACAAGCAGACTCGACTCATAATGAACTGGTTATGTGCTTCATCAGGCCGTGTAGCGCGTCTTGGTGGCTCAACTTGGCAGTCTCTGACTGGAGTTGTTCTTGTTGGAACAACCGGTGCGACGGCGCGGCGAGCGCGTTTGTCCACGAGCTAGCGATGCCCGTAAGGGACAATCGTGTGCGGTACGTACATCGCGCGGGGTCGTTATATACTACGATAGGGGCCTCCGGCCCCCGGCTACTCGCGCGCCCGAGCTTGCGAGCTCGTTCCTGACCGCGCGGGTCAGCGCATTTCAACACACTAGCCTAGCGACTACCATGGCAAAATGCGCACACCAGCGATGCAAGAACAACCCCACCAGCGACCACGGGACGCAGAAGCCATAGCTACATGACTCAAAAATAGAATGCATAAAGCACTACCCCATGCCTGTGCACGTATGCCTTCGATGAGTCGAGAACAGGCCAAGAACCCAATCAAATACATTATGGCGTGCTCAAGCGTCTAAGACAACACCCAGAACAATCCAAAATCGAAAACGTAAACACCACTTCACACTAAGTGGTCCAATCCTTGCACCTGCCACAACATGGCTAACTGTAAGGACTACGAGAGGGTGCGAGGTACGGCGCGAGGGATGCAGCGCCGAGAGCTGAGGTCCTCAGTAGAAGAGATGTAGTATACGATATTAAATGGCAGAGCGCCGGTCGTCAAGTGATCGAGTCGAAGACGAGACGCACGAGAGAGAATACGATGAGGTAGAATTAC
>NW_020169847.1:1001325-1003736 GCF_002117355.1 Postia placenta MAD-698-R-SB12 | reverse complement strand
TTGACTCTGCGAGGATTTTCACTTGGGAATCCTCGCAGAGTCAACACCAGTAATTCTACCTCATCGTATTCTCTCTCGTGCGTCTCGTCTTCGACTCGATCACTTGACGACCGGCGCTCTGCCATTTAATATCGTATACTACATCTCTTCTACTGAGGACCTCGGCTCTCGGCGCTGCATCCCTCGCGCCATACCTCGCACCCTCTCGTAGTCCTTACAGTTTGACTCTGCCCCCAACGAGTCGAACCTCCTATTTGTTCGTTCATCAAACCTTCCCAATTTGGCAACTCCTGTCATTTGATCGGGCCCTTCGTCAGCGTTTTATCCTTCTGCTCTCTACCCCTCACCATGTCTCCAGACTCCAAGATGAACCTCGCGGAGTTCCGCGACCCTCTCACTGGCTGTCACGAGTTGGCATGGTGTTTAGCCGTTTTTTAATTTTTTCCTTTTCGCGGGCTCGAACCCGCGACCTCTGTACTACTTGCCTGATACAGATGCATCATATCTACTGTATGATTAGATTAGATGGGGCGGCAGTGCACGGCACAGCTCGGGCTCCACTGACACAGCCTCTCTGACTCACCGGCCCCTGGGGCCGCGTCAGCATGCTGCGCACGGACCAGCTGCGTACAGACCAGTGCGCACAGCCTCCCCTAAACTTCCCCTGTATATAAGCCGGCCTCTGCTGCCCTAGGGACCTCAGTTTCGACCTCTTGTCCCTAGGTCAGTAAGCTCCCATGTACTTACTTCCTTTTCTTTTCTAACTAATATATTCTTGTCCCTAGCCTTAGGTTTGAGCGCTGCTCACCATCGCTTCGGTGAGATTTAGTCAGACACCCCCAGCTCTTAGGTCTTCCCCTGTCGCTTGACCTCAAGTCACAACATTAGGTCAAAACTCCCATAGCGGCTGGCGTTCCTCGGAACCCATACACTCACACTTTCCTTTCCCATAGGTCGGGTGGTGCGCACCTTACGATACACTACAATACGTAGATAGCATACATACATCACCACTGCTTAGGGAACAAACCTTTCAACACCTGCACTTCAGTGGGCGGTGTTTGTCCTAACGGACGCGTGGTCTAGGTTCCTGCTGCATACTAGCCAAAAGCAGTACTGGGCCCCATGTAAATTGCAAACCCTAGCATTACTTCGGGCGCCGTAGGTGTAAGCTAATATAGCACGGCCTTTGTAGTACGCGCACCTCCCCGTCCTTCCCCCATCCATTGTGGCTGCCTGTCAAGGCCAGGTTCATGCCTTCGACTCGCAGGACCTCATCGACGTCTACATCCCAGATGGCCGTGAGACTGTCATCTACACTTGCGAGCAGCAGCCGTGCCCCAATGGAACACCCCAATCAGTCACGCAAGATTACCCGCGCTACAAGGCAATCAGAAGGGCCCAACATCTGCTTGGCCCTCGCAGCACCCTCGCATCTCGATCCACCTCGCGGCACTCTCACCCTGTCTCCCCCAGCTCCCGCTTTCCCCAAACTGTCACCAGACCCAGTCAAGCGCGAGGAGATCTCCCTTCAGACCCTGCGCCAGAGCCTGAGCCTGAGGAGAGTGCGAGTGAAGAAGGAGTCTCGGAGTCCGAGTCCGCGGATCCTGCTCAGCCCACCTCGCTGACAGTGCTCGCCCCCGCGTCAGCAGTCCCTAACGTACGTAACCCCTTCTCCAGGCTTCCTCCAGCGCCTCCAGTGCCGTCTCCGCTGCGAGGCCGCCCAAGCACTCGTTCCTCGCGAAGTTCGCCCGGCAGACAGTCACAACAGTCGCCTTCGTCCGCAGGCAGTCCTTCGTCCCTCTCGTCGCCGATAATGTCTTCTCCCGCTGCCGCACCTGACAAGGAGATGTTGAAGCTCCTTCTCCCCCTCCAATATGATGGAAAAACCGTCGTTGAGTGCAACCGCTTCGTCTCCTAGTTGCTCATCTACTGGGCGGTTAACACGACCCTCTCCACCATTGAGCTGAAGGTTCAGGTTGCCCTTAGCCTCCTCGATGGTGACACATGAGCCTGGGCCACTCCCATCTTTGCCCAGCTTGCCGCTGTCCAGATTGGGACTCAGGGAGCGACAACACCCTTCGCCAATGAAACAGCCTTCCTCACAGCATTCAGAGCCCGTTTCGGCAACCTCAACAATGCCGCCGTGGCACAGGTGGAGCTCACCAAGCTCTGTGCTGACAAAACCGTGCACGAGAAGCGCACTGCCTGTCACGACTTGGTACGGCGCCTAGCCGTTTTTTAATTTTTCCTTTTCACGGGCTCGAACCCACGACCTCTGTACTACCTGCCTGATATGAACACGTCGCTATCTACTGTACGATTAGATTAGATGGGGCGGCAGTGCACGGCACAGCTCGGGCTCCGCTGACACAGCCTGTCACGAGTTGGCACGGCGCCTAGCCGTTTTT
>NW_020169847.1:968808-992477 GCF_002117355.1 Postia placenta MAD-698-R-SB12 | reverse complement strand
ATCTTCTCCCAGCTTGCCTCCGTCCAAATCGGGATCCAGGGAGCGACAACCCCCTTCGTCGACGAAAAAGCCTTCCTTCAGGCATTCAAGGCCCGTTTTGGCAATCTCGACGACGCCGCTGCGGCACAGGTGGAGCTTACCAAGCTCTGCTCCGACAAAACCATGCGCGAGAAGCGCACCGCCGCAGAATTCTCTGCGCTGTTCAAGGGTCCGGCGGACCGTTCCGGGTATAGGAACCTGGAACTACGCGACAAGTACCTGAGCGGCATCCCTTCCCGCGTCTATCGCAAACTCGAGCTCGAAACCTTCGCCACGTGGCAAGCCGCTGACAAGCGCGCCACCGAGGTCGAGCAAATCCTCGATGTTAGCCGGGCTCGTCGGCCCGAGCTAAACAGCTTCTTCTCGGCACGAGGTCGAGGACGCGGAGGGGCACGTGGTGGTGCACCCTCGTCACACGCAGCTTCGGCCAGCATCAACGCAGCCGTCGGAAAAGGAAACTTCCCCGGCACATGCTTCGGCTGTGGGAAGCAAGGGTACTGACGCTTCGAGTGCCCCAATTGTAAGGACAAGCCTTACACAAAACGCGCCGACGCGCGGGCTACGGTTGCCTCGGGATCCACCCAGGCGGCGACAAGCGCCCCCGTCACGACATCACCCTTGGCAAGTATAAGTGCCGCTTCAGCGAAATCCGAGCAATCGGAGCTGGCGGACTTAATGGCACAGGTGAAGTCGATGCGCGAGGAGCTCGAGCACTATTGGGCGATGAAGGAGGAGGGTTTTTGATCCGGTCCGCGCTTCGTGCCGCACGCGTCGGGCCGCGAGTATCATCTTGTAACAAGTATAATGTATTGTCTACTGCAATGGTGTACGAATTGGACCAGGGGTCCCAACATTTTCACATCCCAGTACGACTTCAAGGAAAAAGACGGCATAAAGACATAATTGCTATGGTGGACAGCGGAGCCACCACGAAGTTTATCAACAAACGATTCATTGAAGAGAATAAGGTGCAAACACGGAAGTTAAAGGAACCAATTCCGCTGTACAACATTGACGGCACCCTGAACAAGGACGGAAGCATCTCGGAGGTAGCAGTGCTACAGATGCATATAGGAGAGCACGTCGAGAAGATGGTGTTCACTGTCACGGACATCGGTCCGGAAGATGTGATCGTTGGGTTGGATTGGCTACACGAGCACAACCCCGAAATAGATTGGGAGAAGGGCTCTCTCAAATTGTCGCGATGCCCTGAAACGTGCAGTGCCAGGAGGACTGGCCGAATGGAGCAAGCAACGACTGCGCGTGATATGGGGGACAGGCCCACGGCGCGCAGGCGTTCGCCGAAATCCAAACGGTCGGTTATAGGCGCTTGCCGGAGTAAGGTACTCCCGGACTTTGAACCCGAGGAAGATCCGGTGGAGGTAGAGTGGGATGAGGTCGATTTGATCGAAGCCTGGCAGCAAGGCATCACGCTTCCCGGTGCTCCTCAGCTGTTCGTCTCAGTAGGACATACGTACTCCCAGCTGTTCGCTGAGGAGGAGATCAAAAAGAAGGTCGTTAAGACTGCCGAAGAGTCGGTACCTAAACAGTACCACAAGTTCCTGAATGTCTTCTCCAAGGAAGCATCAGAACGGTTACCCGAAAGGAAGCCGTATGATCATGCGATCAAACTCATGCCCGGTTACTCAACATTCCATTCGAAGGTGTACCCATTGTCGAACAACGAGCAGGAGGAACTCGATAAATTCCTAAAGGAGCAACTAGTGAAGGGTTACATACGGGAATCGAAGTCGCCTATCTCGTCCCCCTTCTTCTTCATCAAAAAGAAGGAAGGGACACTTCGACCCGTACAGGACTATCGCTGGTTAAACGCGATCATGGTCAAGAATCGTTATTCCTTGCCGTTGATCGCCGAAATGGTGGACAAGCTCCATGGCGCTACGCTCTTTACGAAGTTCGATGTCCGATGGGGATACAACAACGTCCGGATCAAAGCCGGTGACGAGTGGAAGGTGGCCTTCGTAACTAACCGGGGACTGTACGAACCCCTGGTGATGTTCTTTGGCCTCACTAATTCCCCCGCGACCTTCCAGGCCATGATGAACGAGATCTTCCACGATCTCATCGTCGGCGGCAAGATCCTTGTGTACCTAGATGACATACTCATCTTCTCCACCAACAAAGAGGAGCATGAAAAGGTCACACGCGAGGTTCTGCGTCGCCTTCAGGACAACGATCTGTTCCTGAAGCCTGAGAAGTGTGAGTGGGACGTTCCCAAGGTCAACTACGTCGGCTATGTGTTCGGTGGCAATGAGGTAGCGATGGATCCCGCGAAGCTGAAAGGAATCAATGAGTGGCCGGTGCCCCAGAACAAAAAAGATGTCCAGAAGTTCCGGGGGTTCTCCAACTTCTACCGCTGCTTCATTAAGGACTTCGCTAAGATCTCGCAACCACTCGACTGGCTCACAGGGAACGACCCATGGCATTGGGGCGAAGAGGAGCAGCACGCCTTCGACGAGCTCAAGCGGCTCTTCGCGACGACTCCAGTCCTAGCGCTATACGATCCTAACCGAGAAATGCGCATTGAGGTTGATGCCTCGGGCTACGCCACTGGCGGTGTGTTGATGCAGAAACAGGACGACGGCAAATGGCACCCTATCGCCTTCAGATCTCACGCTATGGACCCTGCCCAGCGTAACTACGAGATCTACGATAAGGAGATGCTCGCGATCATTGAGGCACTAGACGATTGGCGCCACTATCTCGAGGGGTTACCCAATCAGTTCGAGATCGTAACCGATCATAAGAACCTCGAGTACTGGCGTACCTCCCAGCACCTCATGCGTCGTCAAGCGCGATGGTCGCTATTCCTGGCTCGCTTTGACTTCCGCATCACGCACAAGGCCGGAACGTCGAATGGAAAGGCTGATGCCCTGTCGCGACGATCAGACCATCAGATCGGCGATGAGGACGATAACACCGATCAGGTGGTTCTCAAGCCGGAGCGCTTCCGCATCGCCTCCGCCAGACGCGGTCATGCCTCGGTGACGGCCGATCAGTCGCTTCTGAAGCGCATTCGGGAATGTTCGGAGAAGGATCGGGAGGTGGCCGAGGCACTTGAAAAGGTGCAGGACCTCGGGCCGCCCCGGCTGCAAAAGGGTTTTGAGGAATGGAATGCCGAACAAGGGCTCCTGCTGTTCCGCGGATGTGTGTACGTCCCAAAGGACGCGGAGCTCCGGCGGGATATAGTCAAAATCCACCACGACTCGCCGATCGCAGGTCATGGTGGTCGTGCCAAAACCCTGGAGCTCGTGTCGCGGAATTACTGGTGGCCTGGAATGTCCAAGTTTGTCAATGAGTACGTAAGCACCTGCGACGTGTGCAACCGTACCAAGACATTCCCAGCCAAGCCCCAGGGTCCGCTGAAGCCGAACGAGATCCCTGAGCGCCCGTGGCAGATCATCATGACCGATATGATCGTCGGCTTGCCGAAGTCTGATGGATTCGACTCAATCCTGGTCACCGCCAACCGCTTCACAAAGCAGGTCCACTTCTCAGCCTGTCATGAGACCCTGACGGCAGAAGGTGCGGCAGACCTGTACATCCGCGATGTGTTCAAGCATCATGGGGCCCCGGCCAAGGTCATATCAGACCGAGGACTGAAGCACGATGCCGCTCCGGGTGGGAGATGGGCAAGGGTGCCTCGCATGAGGTCATGCGCCGTTGAGGAGGGGGTAATGTCACGACTTGGTACGGCGCCTAGCCGTTTTTTAATTTTTTCCTTTTTGCGGGCTTGAACCCGCAACCTCTGTACTACCTGCCTGATATGGACACGTCGCTATCTACTGTACGATTAGATTAGATGGGGCGGCAGTGCACGGCACAGCTCGGGCTCCGCTGACACAGCCGCTCTGACTCACCGGCCCCCGGGGCCGTGTCGGCATGCTGTGCACGGACCAGCTGCGCACGGACCAACGCGCACAGCCTGCCCTAATCTCCCCATGTATATAAACCGGCCTCTGCTGCCCTAGGGACCTCAGTTTCGACCTCTTGTCCCTAGGTCAGTAAGCCTCCATTTGTATCCTTTCTTACATTACTAACTAATACATTTTCTTGTCCCTAGCCTTAGGTTTGAGCATTGCTCACCATTGCTTCGGTGAGATCTAGTCGAACGCCCCCAGCTCTTCAGGTGTTCCCTGTCGCTTGACCTTAAGTCGCGACACTGCCACAGAATTCTCGGTGCTGTTCAAGGGTCCGGCGGACCATTCCGGGTATGGGGACCTGGAACTACGCAACAAGTACCTGAGCGGCATCCCCTCCCGCGTCTATCGCAAGATCGAGCTCGAAACCTTCACCACGTGGCAAGCAGCTGACAAGCACGCCACCGAGGTCGAGCAAATCCTCAATGTCAGCCGGGCCCGACGGCCTGAGTTGAACAACTTCTTCTCGACACGAGGTCGAGGACACGGTGGGGCACGTGGTGGTGCACCCTCGACACACGCAGCTTCGGCCAGCATCAATGCGGCCGTCGGAAAAGGAGACTTCCCCGGCACATGCTTTGGCTGCGGGAAGCAAGGGTACCGTCGTTTTGAGTGCCCTAATTGTAAGGATAAACCTTACACAAAACGCGCTGACACGCGGGCTACAGTTGCCTCGGGTTCCACCCAGGTGGTGACAAGTGCCCCCGTCACTTCATCCTCGGCGAGTACAAGCGCTGCTTCAGCGAAATCGGATAGTTCTGAGCTGGCGGACTTGATAGCACAGATGAAGTCGATGCACGAGGAGCTCGAGCACTATTGGGCAATGAAGGAGGAGTCTTTTTGATCCGGTCCGCGCTTCGTGCCGCACGCGTCGGGCCGCGTAGTAATAATCTGTACAATGTATTGGCGACCGCAAATGTGTACGAGTTGGACCACGGGTCCCAGCATTTCTACATCCCGGTGCGCCTCCAAGAAAAAAGACAGCACAAGGGCATAATCGCTATGGTGGACAGCGGAGCCACTACGAAGTTTATCAACAAGCAATACAGAAACTGAAAGAACCAATTCCGCTTTACAATATCGATGGAACGCTCAATAAAGATGGAAGCATCTCGGAGGTAGCCGTGCTACAGATGCAAATAGGAGATCACGTCGAAAAAACAGTATTTACGGTCACGGACATTGGTCCGAAAATGTGATTGTTGGGTTGGATTGGCTACGCAAGCACAACCCTGAAATTGATTGGGAGTCAGGCTCCCTAAAGCTATCACGATGCCCTGAAATGTGCAGTGCCAGCAAGACCGGCCGGATGGAGCAAGCAGCAACTGCGCATGACACGGGGGTCAGGCCCACGGTGTGCAGGCGTTTGCCAAAGTCCAAATGGTCGGTCATAGGCGCCTGCCGGAGCAAGGTGCTCCCGGACTTCGAACCCAAAGAAGATCCGGTGGAAGTAAAGTGGGATGAGGCCGATTTGATCGAAGCCTGGGAGCAAGGTATCACGCTTCCCGGCGCTCCTCAGCTGTTCATCGCGGCAGGGCATATGTACTCCCAGCTGTTCGCTGAGGAGGAAATCAAGAAGAAGGTCGTTAAGACCGCCGAGGAGTCGCTACCTAAACAGTACCACGAGTTCCTGAATGTCTTCTCCAAGGAAGCATCAGAACGGCTACCCGAAAGGAAGCCTTACGATCACGCAATCGAACTCGTGCCCGGCTACTCGACGTTCCACTCGAAAGTGTACCCCCTGTCGAATAATGAACAGGAGGAACTTGACAAGTTCCTGAAGGAGCAGTTAGCGAAAGGTTATATACGGGAGTCGAAGTCGCCCATTTCATCGCCTTTCTTCTTCATCAAAAAGAAGGAAGGGACACTTCGACCCGTGCAGGACTACCGCCAATTAAACGCAATCACGGTCAAAAACCGCTACCCTTTGCCACTGATCGCCGAGATGGTAGATAAGCTCCGCGGCGCCACACTCTTCACCAAGTTCGATGTCCGATGGGGATACAACAACGTCCGGATCAAAGCCGGTGACGAATGGAAGGCGGCGTTTGTGACTAACCGAGGGTTGTACGAACCCCTGGTGATGTTCTTCGGCCTCACCAACTCCCCCGCCACTTTCCAGGCAATGATGAACGAGATCTTCCATGATCTCATCGTCGGTGGCAAGATCCTCGTGTACCTGGATGACATCCTCATCTTCTCCACCAACAAGGAGGAACATGTAAAGGTCACACATGAGGTGCTGCGCCGCCTTCAGGACAACGATCTGTTCCTGAAGCCTGAGAAGTGCGAGTGGGATGTTTCCAAGGTCGACTACATCGGCTATGTGTTCGGTGGCGATGAGGTAGCGATGGATCCCACGAAGCTAAAAGGAATTAATGAGTGGCCGGTACCCCGGAACAAAAAGGATGTCCAGAAGTTCTGGGGGTTCTCCAACTTCTACCGCCGCTTCATTAAGGACTTCGCTAAGATCTCGCGACCACTCGACCGGCTCACAGGGAACGACCCATGGCATTGGGGCGAAGAGGAGCAGCACGCCTTCGACGAGCTCAAGCGGCTCTTCGCGACGACTCCAGTCCTAGCACTGTACGATCCTAATCGGGAGACGCGCATCGAGGTTGACGCCTCGGGCTACGCCACTGGTAGCGTGTTGATGCAGAAGCAGAATGACGGCAAATGGCATCCCATCGCCTTCAGATCCCATGCGATGGATCCGGCCCAGCGGAACTACGAGATCTACGACAAGGAGATGCTTGCCATCATTGAGGCGCTAGACGATTGGCGCCACTACCTCGAAGGGTTGCCCAATCAGTTCGAGATCGTTACCGATCACAAGAACCTCGAGTACTGGCGTACCTCCCAGCATCTCACGTGTCGTCAAGCGCGGTGGTCGCTCTTCCTGGCTCGCTTTGACTTCCGCATCACGCACAAGGCCAGAACGTCGAATGGAAAGGCTGATGCCCTGTCGCGACGATCGGACCATCAGATCGGCGATGAGGACGATAACACTGATCAGGTGGTTCTCAAGCCGGAGCGCTTCCGCATCGCCTCCGCCAGACGCGGTCATGCCTCGGTGACGGCCGATCAGTCGCTTCTGAAGCGCATTCGGGAATGTTCGGAGAAGGATCGGGAGGTGGCCGAGGCACTTGAAAAGGTGCAGGACCTCGGGCCGCCCCGGCTGCAAAAGGGTTTTGAGGAATGGAATGCCGAACAAGGGCTCCTGCTGTTCCGTGGGTGCGTGTACGTCCCAAAGGACGCGGAGCTCCGGCGGGATATCGTTAAGATCCACCACGACTCGCCGATCGCCGGTCATGGTGGTCGTGCCAAAACCCTGGAGCTCGTGTCGCGGAATTACTGGTGGCCTGGGATGTCCAAATTCGTCAATGAGTACGTAAGCACCTGCGACGTGTGCAACCGTACCAAGACATTCCCAGCCAAGCCCCAGGGTCCGCTGAAGCCGAACAAGATCCCCGAACGCCCGTGGCAGATCATCACGACTGATATGATCGTTGGCTTGCCGAAGTCTGATGGGTTCGACTCGATCCTGGTCACTGCCGACCGCTTTACCAAGCAGGTCCACTTCTCAGCCTGTCATGAGACCCTGACGGCAGAAGGTGCGGCAGACCTGTACATCTGCGATGTGTTCAAGCATCATGGGGCCCCGGCCAAGGTCATATCAGACCGAGGTCCCCAGTTCGCTTTGAAATATCTCCATGTGGTGTACAAGGGACTAGGGATCGAGCCGGCGCTGTCTACAGCATTTCATCCTCAGACAGACGGCCAGACTGAGCGCTGGAATCAGGAGATCGAGCAGTACCTGTGTCATGAGTTTGTCACGACTTGGTACGGCATCTAGCCGTTTTTTAATTTTTCCTTTTCGCGGGCTCGAACCCGCAACCTCTGTACTACCTGCCTGATATGGACGCGTCACTATCTACTGTACGATTAGATTAGCACGGCACAGCTCGGGCCCCGCTGACACAGCCGCTCTGACTCACCGGCCCCCGGGGCCGCGTCGGCATGCTGCGCACAGACCAGCTGCGCACGGACCAACGTGCACAGCCTGCCCTAATCTCCCCATGTATATAAGCCGGCCTCTGCTGCCCTAGGGACCTCAGTTTCGACCTCTTGTCCCTAGGTCAGTAAGCCCTCATTTGTATTCCTTTCTTACCTTACTAACTAATACATTCACTTGTCCCTAGCCTTAGGTTTGAGCCTTGCTCACCATCGCTTCGGTAAGAACCAGTCGAACGCCCCCAGCTTTTAGGCTTTCCCCTGTTGCTTGACCCTAAGTTGCGACAAGCTGTATCAGAATTGGTGCCTGCCACACGAAGCTTGTACTGCACATATACATCGACCTCATGACTAGCGACTTCAAACAAATGATATGTGGGCTTTACAGCCTCACAGAGGATCTGCCTGTTCTTCTTGACTACCTGAACATCATACTTGTACAAGAAGACCAAACAAAACACTTTGATGATCAGTTTTGCCAGGCGCTGGCCCGCACAAGGGTGATTTCCTACACATGTATAATGTCATGAGTTGGCATATGATTAGCATATATACCTCCAGTCAGATGTCAAGCCAAGCTTGACATTGCACCCTTTTGGTGTAGAGGTTATGATGTGAGACCAGCGCATGCATGTAAATCCTTACATATAACCTCATTGAGAGAGCAAACGGGGAATAAGAGAATGCCCACCTGTCCCCCACCCCAGAAATTCTGCGTCTATGGGATGCTTGCACCCTGGATTGAATAGAAGAGGATTGGTATAGAAGTCGTTGTTGAGGTGCACGTCTGCGAGCATCTACATGACAAAGTCCCTGCCTCGGATTTTCCTTCCCGCAATGTCTAGGTCTTCCCCGACATTGCGACGGATGCTCGTACTGTTCATGATGATATGGAGGCAGAGGTCGAGACTGGGCAGCGCCTCCTCAATGAGGGATAAGTTCATACCAGCCAATGAATCCATCTGTGGTGGTCCATTGATGTTGTGCAGCTGGAAGAATAGATCGATTTCATCCTGTATCTTGGAGAGCCACAAAGGGTTCTGAGCGAGCATGATTAGAAGCCAGCAAAGGACAGGACTTGTGTTGGTGTGGGCCGCGAAGATGACCCCAATCATGACCTATAGCCGTCGTCAATATATTGATGTAATTCGAGGGTATATGGGCTCACCATCGCTGCATGCATAGAGTCGGTGTCCTCGTCCACCAACACTTGTACAACATCCATATGAGACGTCGCTTGTCTACACTTGCGTTCTCGAAGGATCGCCGAGGACATGCGGAGAAGAGTTGTACCACCAATGATTGTGCGAACACGACTTGGGGTAGGTAGCCAAGGAAGTATCAAGGACGCTGGATGCGACCCCTTGTGCACCCAGGCCAGGGCTCTCCATGCACTTTGTAACTTTTGGCTGTTTGCAGCCAGATCTTTACTTGCTACTACTCTGCTGACAATGGTGAACACGACCTAAATGTTGACACGTTAGACTAGAGATGTATTGAGTAGCTTCGAGCGGACTCACTCGGTCCACAACGTCATATATGTCTACTACGCCTTCGGTGCTCAAGCCTGCATGAAGGCTTGAACGTCCGACAGCATGGGTGTTAAGACTGAATGATTCATTAGTATACGGATATCGAGGGACTCGTCGCGACGAACATTGTTCGAGAATATCTGCGCGCATGAAATGACGGATGTACCAGGGGAGGGCTTGCCTTCCCTCTGGCACTTGCGTCGGCCCAAGGAGCTTGACATTGGGGTGCTATCAATCATTCAATACGAGTCTGTAGTCGAGATCACTCTACATTAGACAACAGACCAGAAATGTGTATCCTTCGGAGAAGCTGAATCTTCTGAGGTTAAAATATTTCTTTCTCGCTTCCGAACCAAACATCACGATGACCTCATGCTAAAGGAAGAGGGATATCCATCAGGACAGCACATAAGCAAGCTGAGACACGCACATTACGAGCTCTGAAGCGTAGCCATGAGAATGCGAACTGGTCGTGAAGCCTTGCAATATAGTCATATGGTTTGAGAAAGAAGTTGGGAGCGCCAACATAGCATAACCACGGAAGTACGAGCACTCCGCTTTTTGAAGCACAATATGGAAGATGCCGACAGGCAAGCAAGTACCGAAATATGTCCACAATGACAAAGACGGTGAACGCTATGCAAACCAGATAGAGCATACCATCAGGTAAGGAGAATGAGTCTGACATGGGAGATTTATCGTATGGCAAGGAAATCAGGAACAGCAGCATCGGTGAGACATCCGATGTGTGCTGCTTTATGATATAAGGAAAGGCCCACATGGACTTCTACACCTTGGCCATATTGCAGAACTACGCCGGAATGCGCGTGTGTTCGTATCCTGACGAAGAAATCAGTTAGACCAATCCGGAACAGATCCCCCTTGACAGATGGTCACAGCTATCGCCTGCGATTCATCGCATAGATCGGGATAAGATGACAAGGAATGACATGGACGCGATGATGCTTCTATCATGAGGTGCGAGCATCTCAGCCGAACTTTATCGCATTGCACTGTTGTCCATGACGATTTTATCAGAATGATTTGGTCATAGATAATTCAAATGCCCTTGACGCTGTGAGAGTCGCCCTGGAAAGAACCATCTAGCCAATACGGCCTTCCCAGAATACCGACGCCGCCCTACTTGCGACCCAGCGATGGGCAGATGACGCTCGGACTATGGATCTAGAGCGGGTTCGAGACGCCCGCATAGAACAGTGAGCCTCTTGCCTGGCCGTGAACAGCCGACGACTCGCGCATAGCCTAAATCATGCCTGAGCACGGCATGAGTATACAGCTGTGCAATTGGTCTCGCGCACGCACCATGCTCATCGGCTCTCATCACAGTCAGCTGTAGAATCCAGGCGGCCAATCTCTGAGCCGAAGACGGTGCAAGCGAGATTTGCGACTCTAGCGAACTTGATGACGACGAGTGGGACGATGAGGTATCCGAAAATATGGTGTAATATGCGATTGCGGATAATCCTTGCAAGGAGGCGACAAAAGAGCATGGTCTCCACAAGGAGCATAATAGCGGTGGTCGTGTTCAGATATGACACAAAGGTCATGTCCGCATCCCAGGCATAGTACGTCTTGAACGTTACATATTCCGTATGTGATAGTTTAGTCCTCGTCTGGTTGTGGACAGCGTGAGTGTGTTGAAATATGGTGCGACAGCCCCGAACTCATACATACCAATATGAGACAATACGAGACGCCGCTGAACACAGCGACGAACGTGGCGGACAATCGGAGCAACGTCGAGATTTCGCTCTTCAGCCATACGCGAGGAACGACGCCGAAAATGGGGACAGCGAATCCAAGCCACAGCGAGCAGAGCGATGTGATGGATAGCAAGAGATCTGTTGCTCCCAAGAGCAGCATCCCTCACTACATTGTTAGTGGCTATCGCATCGTGTACATTTTCAAGGAAACTTACCACGCGCCGCGTATTGCAAACGCAGGAAGGGGCACCTTCGCAGGCGAAGAGCCCGCGCATAAGTAATGAGCGTGGATAGTTACCACACATAGCAGACCCCAGCATGCCAGACTCGTGAAAGCTAATTCGGTCGGAAACAGAAATCTAGAACTAAAGACTAAATTTACTACTACTTGCTTCTTGTCATACTCCTTCAATCGCGAGGTCTGCGGAAGGACTTCTGCAGTGATAATGGCAGTGAAGTCAGTGCGCGGTAGAAGAGTGCCAGAGGTCTCCCTTTCAATCACCGAGGGAGTCGTACCTCGTCCGCTAGCCCAGATGCTGGCGAATTGGTCATCTTGCTCAAGTTACACCTCTGGTTCACATAAAGTGTAGTCATCGGCCATCTGCGCGCTCAGAGGCGGTCTGGAAGCTATGATAATCAGTAGCGCGGCTCAGACAGCACACAGTATGCGTTCCAGGACATCTGATGTTCTGGGCGGCAAGTTGAGACGATCAAGGTACTGGAAAGTAGGTAGAGTCCTGCCACGACAGGTTGATAACGAGCGACAGACTAGATGGACCTCGCCGAGACAAGACAACAGCACGACAGATTAGCGCAGTGGAGCCGCAATTTGTCTCTCATTGATCCGTAGTAGGCAACAGTTACCGTCACTGCCTTCGTTGTTCATATTGTGAGTGATGCCCGCGGGTCGGATCCACGCGTACGAAAGCACATAGGTATATTTTCCTCCATGTAGTGCGGTGCTCAAAGGTACAGCAAGAATATTAGCAGGAGGCTTGAGCGCCGTACGAGGTAGCGCAAGGGAGTATTGAGCAATGCACGGAAGTGAATTACAAAACATTTGAGACAAAGCGATAGTGAGCAACAACAAGGAAGCAGTACAAGCAATACACGACAGCACAAAACGCTAGTACAACCAATTGTCCCATGTTAATCGAAAACACCGACCTGAAACCCTTGAGATATTTTCGTGCTAAGCCTTGACAACATCCGACGGCTTGTCAGGGTATTCGGACTTCCACCACTGCGGAAGTAATTAGCATTGCGACTATGGCAAGATAGAGAGATGCATACATTCAACACCAACATGATACCCTCGTCGACCGAGACCTCAGGCTTATATCCGAGGACCCTCTTCGCCTTCGAGACGTTGTACAATCTCGGAGTAGACATGAAGATAACGTTGAACCGCGTGAAGATCGGTGGTTTCTTCAACAGCCATGCGATGAACTCTGAGCACGCTGCAAAGACCATCCCCAGACCCGCTGGGATCACCCGTGGCTCCGGACGCGCCTGATGACCAGGATACAGCTCGTACAGCTTGTCCCAGATCTTGTGCGTGAAGTCCCAGAAACGCCACGGCTCGTCGTTCGTGATGAAAAACACCTCGCCTGCCACCGCCATCGATAGATCGGTCACGGGCAGATCGACCTTGTCCGCGGCCAGAATCTCCCCTTGGGCGACATTGGTGACATACGTCCAGTCAACCAGGTTCGTGTTGTCGCCGATTTGCGTCCCCGTCTGACCCCGGTCGAACGCCGTCGCAAGGCCCTGCATGAGCTGTCTATCACCAGGTCTGCCGGTGAATAATGTCAGATCACTCTCGCAATACTCGTGTAGCTGTAGCCGTCACTGACCCGAACACACCACATGGTCTGATGGCTACCGTCAACAGACCGTCCTTGCCATTGGCCGCGAGGACAAGTTCTTCCGCCTTGGCTTTGGTCTCCATGTAGACATCCATGTGCTTGGCCGGGAAAGGGTATGTCTCGTCAACGCCATTCAGCGGCTTTCCGTTGAACACCACCCCGGAGGAGCTCGTGTATATCAGCTTGCGGACTCCAGCCTCCACGGAGGCTGCAATGACGTTCTTAGTGCCTTCGACATTCACTTTCCAAAACACCTCGGCGCGCGCCGTGCCAGCATGAGGAGAGGCAAGGTGGAAGACGCAAGTGGCACCGCACTGTGCGGCGAAAGACGGCGTCGGTTTGCAAATGAACAACTGGCAGCGAGAACGTTAAGCTCACTCTCTTGAGGGTATCCCGGAGCCCGTCCTTATTGGTCACGTCGACGTGGTGGAATGGCACGTCGTCATGCCTCTGGGTGACGTCGAGAACGAAAACAGTGTCTCCCCGAGCCTTCAACTTGTCGACAATTTGTCTCCCTATGAGCCCGCTACCACCTATGACAGCGTAGACGTCTTGTGGGCGGTCCATGGTGAGTCAAGTAATGGAGGTGCACCAGAGAGATGGTAGACGGAGCCCAAGTTTGAAGGGCGCCCGCGAAGCCAGAGTTCCGCATTCCTGATGCATACCTGTGCGCTTGCGTCACGGTAAAGAACGCGGCACCCAGGAGAAAGGCGTCAGCGCATAGTGCGGTCGCATGGGAGGACATCTGCCACCATGCGTGGATTGAGCGGCGGAGAGAAGAGGAATTCCCGCCTTGGGTCCCAATCAAGGACTAGACGCCTCCCGCGAAGCACGGACCAGGGCGTTGCGGCCCCGACGCAGCACACAATGCCAAACATTGAACAAGATCATGAGCGCTTCTCTATTTGGCGATGTTCACGGCTTCCACTCCTGCGATCCTTTCATCGGAGCGCTGCTGCGGGCTCTCTGCGTTATCATATCTCGCTACACGTAACCGGCTCAGAGCTAGATATGTGGCTTTGGTCGCCGACATCTTCGGTCAGGGACAGATCTCACAGGGGACGAACCCTCTATGATGTTTCTTGTCTTTTCAGGTGGTGATATTTTCTCGACACCAACCCGCGTGATAATGTCCTGTATGTGAGAGGCCTGTAAATTGACCTTTAATCACAGAGTATCGCGTATGATCCGACGCGCAAGTCCGTCACCACATTGGGCTGTCATGCTTAACTTAGTATTTTCAATTTCAGAGATACCATGGCGGATTGATCGCATCGATAGGATTGCTGTTGCTGCTACCAGCGGGATAGGCAGCCGTCTGTACTTGACAGCGCCCGCTACGGCGGTGTAAACACGACTGATAGACATGATGCACAGGGCGGCCCTTGGTCATAGCTGGCGAACCATCACAGTATGCCTGGGCAGGCTATTCACCAGTGACAAATCCGGCTGTCATATCCCATATCATGTTTGCGCGCGCTAACGCATAGGTATACAGTGCCTTTCGAGCCTACTCATAAGGGTACTCTGCCTCGCGTCTCACCCCTAGTCGCGTCTATTTGCAGCATCTCTTCGATTCTGGTCAGCATCATGGTCTCAGATCAATACATCTCTTCAGTCGCACCCTCTCCCGTGCTATATTTCCTTTTTGTTTTCTTTGTCTGTGTCTGGTTTCTCAGAGTCTATCTACTCTACCGCGAGACATTAAAAAGGAATAAGTGAGTGTACAAACTACTTGCCTTGGCTAATCTTGGTTAATCATTGCTCGTTCAGAGAATGGATCGGACCACGTACTCTTATCGGTGATGAGACGGTATTCAGTCAGATCTTCAGGCCCATCCCGGGCATTTCTCTGGGTTATGATTACCCTTGGCTTTCGAAGCATAACGGTAGTGCTGCACACTGTCGAATGTCAAGCGCGCGCTGAGCCACTCGTAGATTATCCATCCGATGGGTGCGATGCATACTTTATGGTAATATGCTTTCGTGGCACAATTGATGGGGTCTGATTGTCGCTCAGGTCTCTGCGTTTCCCGTGGGATACAGCTCCTTGTGGTTGTCGGACGCCGCTGCTATTAAAGTATGTCTGATTCGTTCAAATCCGCAAACAAGAGTTGATTTTCCGCTTTTAGGAAATTGCGTCGTCACGCTTGCGCTTCCCTAAGCCTGTGAAGCTCTACAAAGTCCTGCTTATATTTGGTCCAAATATAGTTGCGTCAGAATTCGACAGCTGGAAGCGATATCGCCGTATGGTCGCATCCGCTTTCTCTGATGTGCGTGCCTTGCTGCATCTGAACCTGACCTGTCGGTGAACGAAACGTCCTAGCGCAATCATGAATATGTTTGGTACTCGGCATCAAAACTCGGTGTGGACCTGCTAGATAACGTGTTCAAGAACGAGAAAGAGGTGGTATTGGATGATGTTACCGAAATCACTCTTCCGGTAAGCACGCCAGTCTTGAAGGACCTCTTAGTTGCCACTAACTGATCATCGAAGCTTGCTTTGTACATGATCGCGATTGCTGGTAGGCCCGCAGTTGTTTTTTCATGTAATCTAAATAATAGACCTGTCCAGGTTTCGGGCGTGAGGTCACATTCCAGCACGACGGTGTCGTTCCACACGGCCATAAGATGTCATTCAAGGCCGCGATAGACATCATCGCGAAAGATATATTCTTGAAGCTTCTACTGCCCACATTTGCTTTCACTCTGCATCCGCGGTTGCGCAAGCTGCAACTTGCATTCGAGGAGATAGAGGTTGGTGTTTTGAACATATCTCCATACGCACTGACAGCCAACACACTTGATAGGAATACATCAAGGAGATGATCAGAGAACGCCAAACCTCTACTCAAGAGGAAGGGCGTCCAGATCTATTGAATAACCTTCTCGAAGCTAATGGAGACTCCGAGATAAAGGGCGAGAAACCGTTGACAGATGAAGAACTTATAGGTACGTCTAGAAAACGTCCTGCATGGGCCATAAACTTTGACTGCACGCAGCAAATGTCTTCATTTTCCTTCTGGGAGGGCATGAGGTAAGCAACGATGCGAATCCTAGATGCTACGAAAGTCATATCGGCTCCAGGCTAGCTCTCAAGCACTTGCCTTCGCACTGGCTGCGCTTAGTATCCATCCAGACGAACAAAAAGCATTGTACCAACAGATCAAGCAAGTAATGCCTAACGGGGAACTTCCGGTGAGTCAACTGCAAAGTCACTTCCTCGTGTGTACCGACCATGTCCTGGTAGAGATATGAAGACATCCACTTACTCGCATATTCCCTGGCGGTCATCAACGAGACGCTTCGCATGTATCCTCCGGTAGGACAGAAACTAGCATTGCATACCCACACCCTCACTTAGCTGCCTGAAGGTCAATGCATCACCAAAATACTGCGCCGAGGACACGGTCATCACGGTCACCAACGCTTCCGGATCGAAGAAGCTTGTACCGGTGCCAAAGAATACGAAGATTTTCCTCCATATCACGGGAGTTCATTACAATCGTGCGCAGATACTAGCTATTTCCTACTGCATCGCTGATGAATACGTTGGCTGTAGCACGATATTGGAAAGATCCACATGTCTTCAACCCGTCTCGGTTTCTTGCTGACTACCCACGTGAAGCGTTCATACCATTCAGCAGCGGTGAGTTGTCTGTACGCGGCGCACTGCAGAAACTGAGGACTGCTACTGTCTACGTGACAGGGTCTCGGTCGTGTATCGGCAGAAAGTTTTTTGAGACCGAGGCTGTCGCCATTCTCAGCCTCATAATTTCAAGATACAAAGTCTCGATTAAAGAAGACCCTCGGTACGCGCATGAGACCTTTGAGGAGAAAAAGCAACGAATCTTCACCGCCAACATCAAGCTGACCCTGACGTGAGCAACAGCCCTGGTCTCCTGAAATTTGTCATGTAATTGTGTTTACAGAGCCGCCAACCAAATTCCTCTTGTGTTCACACGCCGGTAGATGTCAGGCATTCAACTCCACTCCTTGCATGTACAGTACTCGGTATTCATTGATATACCCTAGTCGATTCTTTGGAATCCAGATCGCAAATACTGGACGCTGTTGTCGGCGCGGAGATGTATGCATGATCCGACTCTCCTTTTAGCCGCTCGTATGAATGTGGACTTCAGCGGATGTCAGTCGCTACTTATTGTGGTCGTAAATACTGATGCACTCGACGACTGCGAGCGCGGGTTGCTTCACTCGTGGGCCAGCGCTGGGATATACTTTACGTGTACCTAATGAAATGAGTTTCATACACACGGAATCGAGAACATAACTTCTGCTTTTGAGCCGCCTGCGAAACCTTAGAAGAGAGGACTGTTCTGCGTACTTCGCTACAGTAAAACGTGATCGTATATTTGTACAGTATTTTGTCGAGAGCACCTGCAGCAATCAGAATCCACTGACCCTGCGTTACAAGAGGTCGCTGCACTATGGTCCTACTAAACCGCTACTGCTTATTGTCCTCTATATCCGTATCGTCGGAAGACTTGAACGAATGTAGTATAATCTCGTCCGGAACGACCCCCAGCCGCATCGTATTTCCGCTAGTCACGGTGTCCTGGCGTGTCGTATCGATATCCGAATTTGTGGCGAACCTCATCGACACCTGGGATGATCCGTGGAGCGTCTGCGACCCATCATCCCAGTGGCTACTGGCTGCCCACACGGTAGCTAGTAATACTCCGATGGCTTGCACGTAGACGCTTGAGAGCAAAACCTCGAATAGATCTTGGTAGTGGGATGCGGAATGACTTAACCCAAGGAGGGTGATGGAGAATAAACATGGAAAGACGAAATTGGATACGCTGATCCAGAAGAGTCCCTTCAACTGAGATGCGTAGGAGGCTTACATTGTTTTCAGACCGTGAGTTTTGGCAGAAAATGACGATGAGTACTTACATTTACCATTATTCCGGCTGAGGCCTGCTGGGAGCCGTGCATTTTTGTAAAGGCGCCAAAGGAACAAACTCGAAGATGTGCTGGATGATAGAGTACTCAGAATCATCGCCAAAAACATATTCGTAAGACATACGCGTTATCCACCACTTGCAAGGTCCACTCGACAGTTGCTTCTGGCAGACCCTCAGACAACACCGCCAACTCAGTGTAGTTAGCTGTCCTGATGAGGATCGAATAGCGGTGTACCCAGAGGACGAGGTTCGCTAGTCTTCCAGATTTGAGCAATGCAATGGGCACAAAGATCGCTAGCAAAACCTTCGTCGTTGTTCTGCGAGGTGGATAGACCGCAATAAGCCTCATGACGAGGATGCTCTCGATGAGAAATGGGATGAAAGCGAGGAGGACAATGTATGCTATAAGTGAGGCGTCGTTGAGAGGAGAATTGGGACGAGTCACAGACGTGAACTAGTTGAGGCAATTCTGCGTAAATATAACCTCACATCTGAACAGTGAGGAGGAACTTCACCAATAGAACGACATTCAGAAGCCCCATGATAATCCCCACTGAAATGGAAATGGCATTGAGGATAAAAATTGGTTTCCTGCGCAGTTTCTCTGTAGAGAAGAAGAAAAGAACAATAAGAAGAGGGATGGATACACCAAGCCATACGGCGCTGATAGTTAGATTCTTGAGAGTGGGTGTGGAGGCAGAGACGAAGGCGACAATGTCGGGCGGGATAGAGACTGAGGTACTCATGGTCATGTGGTTATCTTCTACTCTGTGGTGCGGGGGGTCAATATGTAGGATCTGACAACGAGTAAGGCAAGCGCAATTCCCCATCCATACTCGCACTATTGGTGCAGTTCCGGGGGCCAACGTGAACGTCACAGTGTCAGATTTGGGACCTGCCGCAAGCTATCACATATGATTAGGACATGCGTATCATGCTCTTTTCCGATTTACCTGATGAAGCTGACTCGGTGAAACACGCAAGCCTGTTCATCATGCTTCGCACACAGCAACATAGAAGCCCATCAGGGCAAGCGCTGAGAGAGCGCTTGACAGGCGGAACAGCAAGGAGGGTATGTCTTCCTATTGTTGGATGGTGAGTCATGCGTTCAGGTCCCAGGACAATGCCTGTTCAAGTAATGTTAATATTGCTTGTGCAGCCGCGGGTCATCAGCATCACCCACCGGGCAACCGTGGACGATCTAGATGCGACGGAAACTCAAGGCAGGCATGTCAGCGGGTGGACTATAGGCAATACTGCGGTGCAACCTACGCTGACAAGGTGGCTCGTTTGATGTATCAGATGTGCTAAGGTCGTCCTTCAACAGCACTCAGATGTGATGATGTGCCTCATCTTTCATGAAATTATTTATCAATGTGGGCGTAAGTTATCGATATCATCATGTTGAGAAGCTCGGAAGAGCTCACCGGACACTATCGAAAGTTCCCCATCACCAATTGTGCAAGAAGCGCCTCAATACTAGTCTACTTTCCAACGCGTCTCCTTACTGTGAGGTCAGTTTTTTGGGGGCAGCGCTCTAAATATGAGTGCAAGCAAGCGGCGGAGGACCAATATTCTGATCGCACCTGCCGTGCGGCGCGCGTGAGTTTGCGTACTTGCTCTTGACTATCTCGCCTCTTAGTCGCTGCGCTATCGTTCATGAAACAACAGCCCTTGCTGTGAACACCTCAGAGCTAGGCATATACTTTTCGAGCACCCTCGCGCTGCCAGTTATGCGATAGCCTCGCAGCTAGCTGGTCGACAGATTATCATAGATAACAATATGAGACATGTATTTATCTTAAATAGCAGACCATAAGTACATGATGGCAGACGGGGAGAACTTTTTCTAGAGCACCGAGAATAAGACCTCGCTCAACATCCCAGCGCGACGCATCCGGGGTACACCGGGATACGCGTTGCTTGCCTCTATTTGTACACATGCGTGATATGCCGGGTGATGGGAACACGGCCATAGGCCATCGATACCGACCTTACCGTAAGACAGCGCGCTGGAAAGCAGACGTCAGACATGGGCGTAGGTTGATGGAATTGTCTACTCTGCTCTCAGGAGACTACTCAATACTGCTGACAGCAGTACCTGAACGTGATAAGCTACCCCTCACCTCTCATATAATTACGGATCATGCACATGCCAGTCGCGAGTTCAGGGGAAGCATGTCACTCAGTTAGCGCGTTATTGGACGACGAACTGAATGGTGCTTGTTCATCGGTCACGACCGCTGAGTAACATGAGTAAATTTGGCCGAAGCGCACTCATGCCAACCGCACAATCCCATAAACAGAGTGAGTTGTAAGTTGTCGTTTACGTGTTGTCACTAATTGATAGGCCTCTCCCGGAGAATTTGGTTGATATTGGCGGCTCCGCTAGCCCTAATCGAATGGCCGAGGCCTGCTCATGTGCGTGCCTGCATGCAAGACGAGGACGGGCAACCCTTCCAAAGAATTTACCAATTATAGCGGAGGACTGCAGGGTTTAGGTCAACCTGTTCCGTCTCGCGGACTACCTTGGCTAAAGATCAGAGGACCTGGAATGGGTCTTAGCGCATGCGTGGGGTCACAAATATAATACTCTGGCTCCGTCTCGCAGGCGTATCAACCCGTGCAATAGCCTGCCTTGCTAGAGTCTGTATCATCCTCGAGTCCTTGACAGCGCCATCATGAGCGTTGACAATCGCTCCAGACTGCCAGTACTGCCCTGCTGCAGAATGCTGTCCTGTCAGCACTCATTGCCCTCCGCCCGAAAGGGACTATCAAGCTAGCGGCATTCGCAATATACACCTACAGTCTCGGACTGGTACTCACCAGTACCACCGGAGATCTTCAGCAGAATTACGCTCTTGGCTCCTCCTTTGTAGTGCACTTCTTCACCGCATTTCACCTCCTATTGCTTACAGACCCCTTGAACGACCTGCGCCACGAGCGCGACCACATTGCACCTCCAGCAATGCCGTTCCTGCGCCGGATGTATTGGGCATTATGCGTTATCACTGGCCCACGCGGGGTAGGATGGAATTGCCAGGTGTACGCGGCTTCATATTCCTGCACTTCCAATGCTCATGCGCCACCCAATTCGCTTCGCTCCAGATCGCAAACGTACCTCCTCGTCCTAGCGAACCACGCTGGTCGTTCGTGCGCCAGCAGCTGCTGTACGCACTCAGATGGTACCTGCCCGTCGACCTCGCACAGACCTACCAGCGCTCCAATCCTTCGTTCTCCCATCATGACGCCGGCCTGTTCTCCTTGAGCTCCCAAGGCTACATTCAGCGATGTGTGAACATCGTCGCGTGGTTCTCCCCAGCGTATGGGATGATCGACATGCCCTATCGTCTATTCTCCGCGGTGTCTGTCGCCACTGCCTGGTCAATGCCCAGGGACTGGCCTGCCATGTACGGAGAGTGGGCCGACGCTTACACGCTGCGGTGGTTCTGGGGGTGAGTTCTCAGTCACTACTGGCCTAGGGCGTTCAAGATATGGCAGACGCTCATACACACGTCTTTGCGCAGGCGCACCTACCATCAGTCGCTACGCCGTGTACGTACGCCCTTCGCACGCTCGCCTTCTTCAGTCCGCTGATAGCCATAGCCATATGATGTGATGTACGCAGTACGCCGCGTCGATGGGCAAGGCGTGCTGCCGCCTGCTGGGACTACGCCAGGGATCCTGGGCGTCGTCTTACACGCAGCTGTATGTCGGCTTCGCGGTGTCAGGCCTGATACACTGCGGTGGCGACATCATGGTTAGCCCAAAGCTGTTCGGCGTGTCGTTCCCGTTCTTCATCGCCCAGGCCGTGGCCATCTCGCTCGAGGATGCGGTCATTGGCGTAGCGAAGCGCACCGGTATGCAGGCGCAGTGCCCGGATAGCCTAGCGCACGCGCTTGAATATGTGTGGGTGTTCGTGTGGTTGAGCGTATCGACACCGTGGTGGATGCGTACGAGGATGGTTGACACGAGTCGGACGGTTTTCTCGCTGGTGACGATGTTTGCCCCGACTATCACGCCTGGCGCGGCGCGGTTCCTGTTCCTGTCCTTGATGGCACTTTCTGCAAAGGTTTGATTGTTACGATTGTAGAACATTTGTTCTGTCTGGCATGATAGATGAATACATCGTCATTCTGCTGTCCTTGGGAGCGGGGTCCAATGACTATTCACGTTGAGTACGTTGTAACTCTAAGCAGTGCTCCGCTGATAGCAAATCCATCTCCTGCTGTGATCCTCGGTGAAGCCCACGAACTGAACAACAATTGTAGCTGATCCAAGCTTCGACAGCAGGCAACCCTGTCGTAATTATACATAATCTGACTGTAGCTACTGTCAAAATGTGATACATTTGAATGGTAGTTACAGTCAAGTGATCGCCATGGATGATGCTCCTCAAATAGCCCCTGACAATATAATATGTCTGCTCATACATAATGACATTGAGTGTCATGAGTTGACACGGTGTCTAGCTGTTTTTTTCATTTTTTCCTTTCTGTGGGCTTGAACCGACAACCTCTGTACCATATGCTCTGTGCTCGAATGGACAAGCCTTGTTGGCACATCACATTTCCTGTAAATAGATTAGATTAGATAGGATGGCAGTGCATGGCACAGCTCGGGCTCTGCTGACACAGCCGCTCTGACTCACCGGCCCCCGGGGCCGCGCCAGCATGCTGTGCACGGACCAGCTGTGCACGGACCAGTGTGCACAGCCTGCCCTTATCTCCCCATGTATATAAGCCGGCCTCTGCTGCCCTAGGGACCTCAGTTTCGACCTCTTGTCCCTAGATCAGTAAGCCTCTCTTGTATTCTTTCTTACCTTAACTAATATATTCACTTGTCCCTAGCCTTAGGTTTGAGCATCGCTCACCATTGCTTCGGTGAGAACCAGTCAAACACCCCCCACTTTCAGATCTTCCCCTGTCACTTGACCTCAAGTCGCGACATTAGATCGAAACTCCCATAGCGGCCGGCGTTCCTCGGAACACATACACTCACACTTTTCTTTCCTATAGGTCAGGTGGTGCGCACCCTTACTGTACCCTACAATACCTAGATAGCATACATACATCACCAACACTAAGGGAACAAACTCTTCAGTACCTGCACTTCAGTGGGCGGTACTTGTCCTCACTGTCGCGACTTGAGGTCAAGCGACAGGGGAAGATCTGAAAGCTGGGGGCGTCCGACTAAATCTCACCGAAGCGATGGTGAGCAGCGCTCAAACCTAAGGCTAGGGACAAGATAGTATATTAGTTAGTTAAGTAAGAAAGGAATACAAAGGGGGGCTTACTGACCTAGGGACAAGAGGTCGAAACTGAGGTCCCTAGGGCAGCAGAGGCCGGCTTATATACATGGGGAGATTAGGGCAGGCTGTGCATGTTGGTCCGTGCGCAGCTGGTCTGTGCGCAGCATGCCGACGCGGCCCCGGGGGCCGGTGAGTCAGAGCGGCTGTGTCAGCGGGGCCCGAGCTGTGCCGTGCGCTGCCGCCCCATCTAATCTAATCGTACAGTAGATAGTGATGCGTCCATATCAGGCAGGTAGTACAGAGGTCGCGGGTTCGAGCCCGCGAAAAGGAAAAATTAAAAACGGCTAGGCGCCGTGCCAACTCGTGACATTA
>NW_020169847.1:963764-966428 GCF_002117355.1 Postia placenta MAD-698-R-SB12 | reverse complement strand
CGTAACCCGAGGCATCAACCTCAATGCGCGTCTCTCGATTAGGGTCGTACAGCGCCAAGACTGGAGTCGTCGCGAAGAGCCGCTTGAGCTCATCGAAAGCGTGCTGCTCTTCCTCGCCCCAATGCCATGGGTCGTTCCCTGTGAGTCGGTCGAGTGGTCGCGAGATCTTAGCAAAGTCCTTAATAAAGCGGCGGTAGAAGTTGGAGAACCCCCGGAACTTCTGGACATCTTTTTTGTTCCGGGGTACCGGCCACTCATTAATTCCTTTCAGCTTCGCGGGATCCATCGCTACCTCATCGCCACCGAACACATAGCCGACATAGTCGACCTTGGGAACGTCCCACTCGCATTTCTCAGGCTTCAGGAACAGATCGTTGTCCTGAAGGCGACGAAGAACCTCGCGTGTGACTTTTTCGTGCTCCTCCTTGTTGGTAGAGAAGATGAGTATGTCATCAAGGTATACGAGGATCTTGCCGCCGACGATGAGATCGTGGAAGATCTCGTTCATCATCGCCTGGAAGGTCGTGGGGGAGTTGGTGAGGCCGAAGAACATCACCAAGGGCTCGTACAATCCTCGGTTGGTCACAAAGGCTGCCTTCCATTCATCACCGGCTTTGATCCGGACGTTGTTGTATCCCCATCGGACATCGAACTTGGTGAAGAGCGTGGCGCCGCGGAGCTTATCTACCATCTCGGCGATCAGCGGCAAAGGGTAGCGGTTTTTGACCGTGATAGCGTTCAAGCGGCGGTAGTCCTGTACGGGCCGAAGCGTCCCTTCCTTCTTTTTGATGAAGAAGAAAGGCGACGAAATGGGCGATTTCGACTCTCGTATGTAGCCCTTCGCTAGTTGCTCCTTTAGGAACTTGTCCAGTTCCTCTTGTTCGTTGTTCGACAGGGGATACACCTTCGAGTGGAATGTCGAGTAGCCGGGTACGAGTTCGATCGCGTGATCGTAAGGCTTCCTTTCGGGTAGCCGTTCTGATGCTTCCTTGGAGAAGACATTCAGGAACTCGTGGTACTGTTTAGGTACCGACTCCTCGGCGGTCTTAACGACCTTCTTTCTGATCTCCTCTTCAGCGAACAGCTGGGAATACGTGTGCCCTGCTGCAACGAACAGCTGAGGAGCGCCGGGAAGCGTGATGCCTTGCTCCCAGGCTTCGATCAAATCGGCCTCATCCCACTCTACCTCTACCGGATCTTCTTCGGGTTCGAAGTCCGGGAGTACCTTACTCCGGCAGGCGCCTATAACCGACCGTTTGGATTTCGGCGAACGCCTGCGCGCCGTGGGCCTGTCCCCCGTATCACGCGCAGTCGCTGCTTGCTCCATTCGGCCAGTCCTCCTGGCACTGCACGTTTCAGGGCATCGCGACAATTTGAGGGAGCCCTTCTCCCAATCTATTTCGGGGTTGTGCTCGCGTAGCCAATCCAACCCGACGATCACATCTTCTGGACCGATGTCCGTGACCGTGAACACCGTCTTCTCGACGTGTTCTCCTATGTGCATCTGTAGCACTGCTACTTCTGAGATGCTCCCATCCTTATTCAGGGTGCCATCGATATTGTAGAGCGGAATCGGCTTTTTTAGCTTCCGCGTCTGCACCTTATTTTCTTCGATGAATCGCTTGTTGATGAACTTCGTGGTGGCTCCGCTGTCCACCATGGCGATTATGTCTTTGTGCCGTCTTTTCCCCTTGAGTCGTACTGGAATGTGAAAATGCTGGGACCCCTGGTCCAACTCGTACACCATTGCAGAAGACAATACATCGTACTTGTTACATGATACTCGCGGCCCGACGCGTGCGGCACGAAGCGCGGACCGGATCAAAAACCCTCCTCCTTCATCGCCCGATAGTGCTCGAGCTCCTCGCGCATCGACTTCACCTGTGCCATTAAGTCCGCCAGCTCCGATTGCTCGGATTTCGCTGAAGCGGCACTTATACTTGCCGAGGGTGAAGCGACGGGGGCGCTTGTCGCAGCCTGGGTGGAGCCCGAGGCAACCGTAGCCCGCGCGTCGGCGCGTTTTGTGTAAGGCTTGTCCTTACAGTTGGGGCACTCGAAACGTCGGTACCCTTGCTTCCCACAGCCGAAGCATGTGCCGGGGAAGTTTCCTTTTCCGACGGCCGCGTTGATGCTGGCCGAGGCTGCATGTGACGAGGGTGCACCACCACGTGCCCCTCCGCGTCCTCGACCTCGTGCCGAGAAGAAGCTGTTTAGCTCGGGCCGACGAGCCCGGCTAACATCGAGGATTTGCTCGACCTCGGTGGCGCGCTTGTCAGCGGCTTGCCACGTGGCGAAGGTTTCGAGCTCGAGTTTGCGATAGACGCGGGAAGGGATGCCGCTCAGGTACTTGTCGCGTAGTTCCAGGTTCCCATACCCGGAACGGTCCGCCGGACCCTTGAACAGCGCAGAGAATTCTGCGGCGGTGCGCTTCTCGCGCATGGTTTTGTCGGAGCAGAGCTTGGTAAGCTCCACCTGTGCCGCAGCGGCGTCGTCGAGATTGCCAAAGCGGGCCTTGAATGCCTGAAGGAAGGCCTTTTCGTCGACGAAGGGGGTTGTCGCTCCCTGGATCCCGATTTGGACGGAGGCAAGCTGGGAGAAGATGGGGGTGGCCCAAGCTCGCGCGTCACCGTCAAGGAGACTGAGGGCAACCTGGATCTTTAGCTC
>NW_020169847.1:959827-963288 GCF_002117355.1 Postia placenta MAD-698-R-SB12 | reverse complement strand
GTGCTAGCTAGCTTACACCTACGGCGCCAAGGTACACTAGGGTTCGCAGTTCACGTGGGGCCCAGTACTGCTTTTGGCTAGTATGCAGCAGGAACCTAAGCCACGCGTCCGTGAGGACAAGTACCGCCCACTGAAGTGCAGGTACTGAAGAGTTCGTCCCCTAAGTGGTGGCGATGTATAGTACGCTATCTAGGTATCGTAGGGTACAGTAAGGGTGCGCACCACCCAACCTATAGGAAGTGAATGTGAGTTTGTGGGAGTCCCGAGGGACGCCGGCAGCTGTGGAGAGTTTCGACCTAATGTCGCGACTTGAGGTCAAGCGACAGGGGAAGATCTGAAAGCTGGGGGCGTCCGACTAAATCTCACCGAAGCGATGGTGAGCAGCGCTCAAACCTAAGGCTAGGGACAAGATAGTATATTAGTTAGTTAAGTAAGAAAGGAATACAAAGGGGGGCTTACTGACCTAGGGACAAGAGGTCGAAACTGAGGTCCCTAGGGCAGCAGAGGCCGGCTTATATACATGGGGAGATTAGGGCAGGCTGTGCATGTTGGTCCGTGCGCAGCTGGTCTGTGCGCAGCATGCCGACGCGGCCCCGGGGGCCGGTGAGTCAGAGCGGCTGTGTCAGCGGGGCCCGAGCTGTGCCGTGCGCTGCCGCCCCATCTAATCTAATCGTACAGTAGATAGTGATGCGTCCATATCAGGCAGGTAGTACAGAGGTCGCGGGTTCGAGCCCGCGAAAAGGAAAAATTAAAAAACGGCTAGGCGCCGTGCCAACTCGTGACACTCACGGACGCGTGGACTAGGTTCCTGCTACATAATAGTCAAAAGCAGTACTGGACCCCATGTGAACTACGAACCTCAGGGTCTTCTCGGGCACCGTAGCGTAAGCTAGATTAGCACGGCCTTTCGTAGTACATGCACCTTCCCGTCCTCCCCCCATCCAACGTGGCTGCCTGCCAGGGCCAAGTTCACGCATTCGACTCGCAGGACCTCATCGACGTCTACATCCCAGACGGCCCTGAGACTGTCATCTACCGCTGTGAGCAGCAGCCGTGCCCCAACCGGACACCCCGATCGATCGCGGAAGATTACCCGCGCTACAAGGTGATCCGACGAGCGCAACACCTGCTCGGACCCCAAAGCACCCTTGCATCTTGATCTGCCTCGCGGCACTCTCGCCCTGTCTCCCCTACCTCCCGCCTCCCTCAAACTGTCGTCGATCAAGCGCGAGGAGATTTCCCTCCAGACCCTGCGCCAGAGCCTGAGCCTGAGGAGGGTACGGGTGAAGAAGGAGTCTCGGAGTCCGAGTCCGCGGTTCCTGATCGGCCCACCTCGCCGACAGCGTTCGCCCCCGCGTCAGCAGTCCCTGACGTACGTGACCCCCCCACCGAACTTCCTCCGGTGCCTTCACTGCCGACTCCGCCGAGAGGCCGCTCGAGCACTCGCTCCTCTCGAAGTTTGACCAGCGGAGGGCCACCACAACCGCCTCCGCCCCCGCAGCGTCCTCCGTCCCCCCCAACGCCAATAATGTCGTCCCTCGTAGGCGCCCCCGATAAGGAGACTTTGAAGCTTCTTCTCCCGCTCTGATACGATGGCAAGACCGTCATTGAATGCGACAGGTTCCTGTCGCAACTACGCATCTATTGGTTGATCAACACGTCGTTGACAACCATCAAGCTCAAGGTGCAAGTTGCGTTGAGCCTGCTCGACGGTGACGCCCGTGCCTGGGCCACCCCCATCTTCTCCCAGCTCGCCTCCGTCCAAATTGGGATCCAAGGAGCAACGACCCCCTTCGCCGATGAAGCAGCCTTCCTTAAAGCATTCAAGGCCTGCTTCGGCAACCTTGACGACGCCGCCGCAGCACAAGTAGAGCTCACTAAACTCTGTGCCGACAAAACCATGCACGAGAAGCGCACCGCTGCAGAGTTCTCTGCGCTGTTCAAGGGTCCAGCAGACCGCTCTGGGTATGGGGACCTGGAACTACGCAACAAGTACCTGAGTGGCATCCCCTCCTACGTGTATCGCAAGATCGAGCTCGAGACCTTCACCACGTGGCGAGCAGCTGAGAAGCGTGCCACTGAGGTCGAGCAGATCCTCGACATCAGCCGGGCCCATCGGCCCGAGCTGAACAACTTCTTCTCGGCCCGAGGTCGAGGACGTGGAGGGGCACGTGGTGGTGCACCCCAGTCACACGCAGCTTCGGCCAGCATCAATGCAGCCTTCGGAAAAGGAGACTTCCCCGGCAGTTGTTTTGGCTGCGGGAAACAAGGGTACCAACATTTTGAGTGCCCCAACTGTAAGGACAAGCCTTACACAAAATGCGCTGACACGCGGGCTACAGTTGCCTCGGGTTCCACCCAGGTGGTGACAAGCGCCCCCGTCGCTTCATCCTCGGCGAGTACAAGCGCTGCTTCAGCGAAATCGGATAGTTCTGAGCTGGCGGACTTGATAGCACAGATGAAGTCGATGCACGAGGAGCTCGAGCACTATTGGGCAATGAAGGAGGAGTCTTTTTGATCCGGTCCGCGCTTCGTGCCGCACGCGTCGGGCCGCGTAGTAATAATCTGTACAATGTATTGGCGACCGCAAATGTGTACGAGTTGGACCATGGGTCCCAGCATTTCTACATCCCGGTGCGCCTCCAAGAAAAAAGACAGCACAAGGGCATAATCGCTATGGTGGACAGCGGAGCCACTACGAAGTTCATCAACAAGCAATACAGAAACTGAAAGAACCAATTCTGCTTTACAATATCGATGGAACGCTCAATAAAGATGGAAGCATCTCGGAGGTAGCCGTGCTACAGATGCAAATAGGAGATCACGTCGAAAAAACAGTATTTACGGTCACGGACATTGGTCCGAAAATGTGATTGTTGGGTTGGATTGGCTACGCAAGCACAACCCTGAAATTGATTGGGAGTCAGGCTCCCTAAAGCTATCACGATGCCCTGAAATGTGCAGTGCCAGCAAGACCGGCCGGATGGAGCAAGCAGCAACTGCGCATGACACGGGGGTCAGGCCCACGGTGTGCAGGCGTTTGCCAAAGTCCAAATGGTCGGTCATAGGTGCCTGCCGGAGCAAGGTGCTCCCGGACTTCGAACCCAAAGAAGATCCGGTGGAAGTAAAGTGGGATGAGGCCGATTTGATCGAAGCCTGGGAGCAAGGTATCACGCTTCCCGGCGCTCCTCAGCTGTTCATCGCGGCAGGGCATATGTACTCCCAGCTGTTCGCTGAGGAGGAAATCAAGAAGAAGGTCATTAAGACTGCCAAGGAGTCAGTACCTAAACAGTACCACAAGTTCCTGAATGTCTTCTCCAAGGAAGCATCAGAACGGCTAAGAACGGCTACCCTAAAGAAAGCCTTATGATCACGCAATCGAACTTGTGCCTGGCTACTCGACGTTCCACTCGAAGGTGTATCCCCTGTCGAGCAACGAGCAGGAGGAACTGGACAAGTTC